>NW_022589715.1:28162173-28211043 GCF_004348235.1 Phoca vitulina
TGGTCTGTAATTCTCCTTTTGGATGGGGTCTTTGTCTGGTTTTGGGAAAAAGGTAATGCTGGCCTCATAAAATGAGTGGAAGTTTTCCTTCCATTTCTATTTTTTGGAACAGTTTCAGAAGAATAGGAATTAATTCTTCTTTAAATGTTTGGTAGAATTCCCCTGGGAAGCCATCTGGCCCTGGGCTCTTGTTTGTTGAGAGATTTTTGATGACTGCTTCAATTTCCTTAGTGGTTATGGGTCTGTTCAGGTTTTCTATTTCTTCCTGGTTCAGTTTTGGTAGTTTATACAAGTCTAGGAATGCATCCATTTCTTCCAGATTATCTAATTTGCTGGCATAGAGTTGCTCATAATATGTTCTTATAATTGTTTGTATTTCTTTGGTGTTGGTTGTGATCTCTCCTCTTTCTTCATGATTGTATTTATTTGGGTCCTTTCTCTTTTCTTTTTGATAAGTTTGGCCAGGGGTTTATCAATCTTGTTAATTCTTTTGAAGAACGAGCTCCTAGTTTCGTTGATCTGTTCTACTGTTCTTTTGGTTTCTATTTCATTGATTTCTGCTCTGATCTTTATTATTTGTCTTCTCCTGTTGGGTTTAGGCTTTATGTTCTGTTCTTTCTCCAGCTCCTTTAGGTGTAGGGTTAGGTTGTGTATTTGAGACCTTTCTTGTTTCTTGAGAAAGGCTTGTATTGCTATATACTTTCCTCTTAGGACTGCCTTTGCTGCATCCCAAAGATTTTGAACAGTTGGGTTTTCATTTTCATTGGTTTCCATGAATTTTTTAAATTCTTCTTTAATTTCCTGGTTGACCCATTCATTCTTTAGTAGGATGCTCTTTAGCCTCCATGTATTTGAGTTCTTTCTGACTTTCCTCTTGTGATTGAGTTCTAGTTTCAAAGCATTGTGGTCTGAAAATAGGCAGGGAATGATCTCAATCTTTTGGTACCGGTTGAGACCTGATTTGTGATCTAGGATGTGATCTATTCTGGAGAATGTTCCATGAGCACTAGAGAAGAATGTGTATTCCATTGCTTTGGATGGAATGATCTGAATATATCTGTGAAGTCCATTTGTTGTGTGATTTAAAGTCTTTATTTCCTTGTTGATCTTTTGCTTAGATGATCTGTGCATTTCAGTGAGGGGGGTGTTAAAGTCCCCTATTATTATTGTATTGTTGTCGATGTGTTTTTTGATTTTGTTATTAATTGCCTTATATAATTGGCTGCTCCCATGTTAGGGGCGCAGATATTTATAATTGTTAGATCTTCTTGTTGGATAGACCCTTTAAGTAGGATATAGTGTCCTTCCTCATATTTTATTACAGTCTTTGGTTTAAAATCTAATTTGTCTGATATAAGGATCGCCACCCCAGCTTTCTTTTGGTGTCCATTAGCATGGTAAATGGTTTTCCACCCCCTCACTTTCAATCTGGGGGTGTCTTTGGGTCTAAAATGAGTCTCTTGCAGACAGCATATCGATGGGTCTTGTTTTTTTTTATCCAATCTGATACCCTATGTCTTTTGATTGGGGCATTTAGCCCATTTTCATTCAGGGTAACTATTGAAATATATGAATTTAGTGCCATTGTATTGCCTGTAAGGTGACTGTTACTGTATATTGTCTGTGTTCCTTTCTGGTCTATGTTACTTTTAGGCTCTCTCTTTGCTTCGAGGACCCCTTTCAATATTTCTTGTAGGGCTGGTTTCGTGTTTGCAAATTCTTTTAGTTTTTGTGTGTCCTGGAAGCTTTTTATCTCTCCTTCTATTTTCAATGACAGCCTAGCTGGATATAGTATTCTTGGCTGCATATTTTTCTTGTTTAGTGCTCTAAATATATCATGCCAGTTCTTTCTGGCCTGCCAGGTCTCTGTGGATAGGTCTGTTGCCAATCTAATATTTCTACCATTGTAGGTTACAGACTTCTTGTCCCGAGGAGCTTTCAGGATTTTCTCTTTGTCTCTGAGACTCATAAGTTTTACTATTAGATGTCAGGGTGTTGACCTATTTTTATTGATTTTGAGGGGGGTTCTCTGTGCCTCCTGGATTTTGATGCCTGTTTCCTTCCCCAAATTAGGGAAGTTCTCTGCTATAATTTGCTCCAATATACCTTCTGCCCCTCTCTCTCTTTCTTCTTCTGGGATCCCAATTATTCTAATACTGTTTCGTCTTATGGTATCACTTATCTCTCGAATTCTGCCCTCATGATCCAGTAGTTGTTTATCTCTCTTTTTCTCAGCTTCTTTATTCCTCCATCATTTGGTCTTCTATATCACTAATTCCTTCTTCTGCCACATTTATCCTAGCAGTTAGTGCCCCCATTTTTTATTGCACCTCATTAATAGCCTTTTTGATTTCAACTTGGTTAGATTTTAGTTCTTTTATTTCTCCAGAAAGGGTTTCTCTAATAACTTCCATGCTTTTTTCAAGCCCAGCTAGTATCTTTATAATCGTCATTCTGAACTCTAATTCTGACATCTTACTAATGTCCGTATTGATTAGGTCCCTGGCAGTCGGTACTGCCTCTTGTTCTTTTTTTTGAGGTGAGTTTTTCTGTCTGGTCATTTTGTCCAGAGGAGATCAGATGAATGAGAGAAGAAAATGCTAACAGGGTAAAAACAACCCCAGAAAAATATACACTAAACAAATCAGAAGAGACCTGAAACCAGGGGAAAAGAAAGGGAAAGAGTGAAGAAAGAAAAAAGAAAAAAGAAAAAAACAGAATATGATCAAATATGATCAGGCTGGTGCGTAGATCAGTGCCACACACTAGATTTTGGGCATATTTGGTCTGTTAGATGAAACTGCCTCCCAAAATTTTAAAGAAAGAAAAACTTATATATGTATAAAAATAGGGGTGAATACGATGATGGGATAGAATATGACTGTAAAGATGAAAATTATAAAAGATTTTATAAAAGGAATTAAGAAGTTGGTTGAGGGGCACCTGGGTGGCTCGGTCGTTAAGCGTCTGCCTTTGGCTCAGGTCATGATCCCAGGGTCCTGTGATCAAGCCCCGCATCGGGCTCCCTGCTCAGCAGGAAGCCTGCTTCTCCCTCTCCCACCCCCCCTGCTTGTGTTCTTGCTCTCGCTATCTCTCACTCTCTGTCAAATAAATAAATAAAATCTTAAAAAAAAAAAAAGAAGTTGGTTGAAAAAAGAAAGAAGAGAAATTTAAAAAAAGAAAAGGGAGAGAATGTGGTCAGGAAGGAGACTAGAACAAAGCCATACACTAGAGATTTAGGGTATATTTTGGTCTTCTAGGAGAAACTGTATCCCAAAATTTTAAAGAGAGAACAATATATATATAAGTACCAAAAATAAGTTTAACTACAATGAAGGGATAATATATGACTCTAAAAATGAAAAATAAAAAAGATTTTTTAAAAAGGGATTGATAAGATGTTGTTTGAAAAGGGAAAAAGAAAAATTCAAGAAAAAAAATAGAAAAAGAAAATTAAAAAAACTTAACTTTGAAAGACTAAAGAATCAGGGGGAAAAAAGCCATGAATTCTATGTGCTGTATTCCCCTAGTTCTTGCATTCTGCCTTTCTCATTGATCGGTAAACTTGGTCTTGGCTGGCTGTTCTTGCTGATCTTCTGGGGGAGGGGCCTGTTGATGTGGTTCCCAAATGTTTTTGCTGAAGGCGGAATTGCCCCGCCCTTGCCGGTCAGGGCTAAGTAATCTGCTCGGTTTGCTCTCGGGAGCTCTTGTTCCCTGCAAGCTTTCGTTACAGCTTTGGAGGATGAGAGTCAAAATGGTGGCCCCCCAATCTCCACCCCAGAGGAGCCGAGAACTCGGGGCCCCACTCCTCAGTGTCCCCCCAGAGAAAAGCAATCACTCCCGTCTCCCTGGTCTGCGGCCGCACTCCACGCTCACCCGGCCTGTGACCAAGTGTTTCTGTCTCTGGCACCCGACCCCCTTTGGAGTCTCTAAACCTAGCAGATTCCTGTGGTGCAGTCCTGCACTGCTCCTCCCGGGGGAGGAAGGGGAGTCTCCCTGGATCTGCCGCTTTTTGGGTCCCTGCTTCCAGAAAGTGGTCGCTTTTCTGTTCAGATAGTTGCTGCTATTCTTTTCTTCGATCTCCTGTTGAGTTCATAGGTGTTCAGAATGGTTTGATACCTATCTAGCTGAATTCCTGGGACCAGATGGAATTTAGGTCTCCTACTCCTCCGCCATCTTGCTCCTCCTCCTCCGAACACACATATATTTCTGATTACAGCAGCGTTTCCAGCTCTTCTTTAAAATATGTATGTACTTCTCCCAAAATTCTGCTTGCTTAACAAGTTCGTGTTTATTTTGTATGGCGAACAGGTAATTGGGCACAGCATCAAGGACAGAGATCCGTGGCAGCATACTAGAGACCTTCTGGTGGGCTCACATTATTCTACTAAATCATTTGTCCATCAAATATTTCCAGAATGCCTGCTAGGGAAGGTGCTGTGCTGGAGCTGATGAGTCAGTGATGAACAAGAAAGTGGAGTACTGACCTTCAAGGAGCCAGAGCAGAAACCTGATGGGGTTTTGGAATATAGGTGAGGTTCAGTGGGGTGGAATCTGGAGCTGATGACCAAGAAAGAATTCTTGAGACATCTTTGGTAAAAAATCGTGGTTTCTTAAAGCTCGGGGACAGGACCTGTGGGCAGAGAGAGCTGCTGCCTCTTCATTAATATAAGTCTTTAAAAAAAATATCTCTAAGGCAGTGGTTCTTGACTAGGGAATGACTTTGGAAACATTTTTTTTATAGATTTTTATTTATTTATTTGACAGAGAGAGAGACAGCAAGAGAGGGAGCACAAGCAGGGGGAGTGGGAGAGGGAGAAGCAGGCTTCCCGTGGAGCAGGGAGCTGGATGCGGGGCTCGATCCCAGAACCCTGGGATCATGACCTGAGCCGAAGGCAGACGTTTAATGACTGAGCCACCCAGGCGCCCCTAGAAACATTTTTGATTGTAATAACTAGAGTGGGGGGTGCTATCAGCATCTAGTGAGTAGAAGTCAGGGATGCTTCTAAATGTTCTACAATGCACAGATGAGCACATACAACAAAGAATTATCTGGCTCAAAATGTCAGTAATGCCAAGGTTGAGGAACCCTGCTCTAAAGAACCTTTAGAATCAATGAAGAATGAGAACCCAGAAGAGCTTACTCTGTCTGGGGAATGAGACACGACATAGTTTCTGTTGAGAAAAAAAAATCCATAATTATGACATTATAAATAATCATACTAGGATTTGAAAAATAAAAGATTTCTTATACAGCTACTCATTTCAATTAAAACTTGGGGAGCTAGAAAAAAATCTGCCTTATTTTTGCTGTTATAAGATGTGCCACATGGTTTTAGAGTTACTATGATATGAAATAATGTCAAGACTCAAAAAACTTTGTATGAAATATGTATGAAGTAGCATGATGTACTAGAAGAAAGGCTGAGCTGAGATTTCAAATAGTTAAATGTTACCCTGCCATTGACTAAACATGAGTGATTTAACCCATCTGGGCCTCCATTGCTGTTTCTGGCCAGACACTGAAATTGAAAAGCTTGACATCATTATTTGGCTATTCCTTCTCCTTCAGCCACAGTCATAGCCAAAACAGGGATTTTTCCTTAGTTTCCCAGCTCACAGTCCTCCCTTCCTTTACATTCCCGCTGGCCTGATTTTAGTTTGAGTCTTTGTTAGTTCACATCTGGTCTGTTATAGTAGTTTCCTTGATGATATTCTCCCCTCAAATATATCCTACAAAATGCTATCATCTACTTAAACCATTACTTTGTTTATGTCACTCCTCGCAGATTCTTTAATGCCTATAAAGTAAAAGTCACCCTTTTTTGATCTGCTCAAGAATACTTTTCTATAGCTTGTCCTAGGTGTCTTCCCTACTTCCATCTTTGCTATCCATCACATTACTAGATCAATAGTCTTCCTGCTAAGCCCTGTTCAGAAGCACTCTCCTGTCTGGCATGTTCCTTCCCCACTATTATCTCTCAACCTTCAAATCTGAAGTCCCATAGTCTCTCAGAAAGTTTACTAAGGTTCCCAGTGATATCTCTTATATGTACTCACTTAGGGTACCTACCATATTTGGCCTTGTGTGTATACTTTTCTTCTCCCTCCACTGATATCTTTCACCTCATTTCAACTATCACAGGGGAAAGAGACACAAACTGCCATACTGCAGTAGGTTTTACACTGGGTCCCATGGGAAGAGTAAGGAAATGCTTGGCACCATCCTCTGGATTCAATGCATATTCATGATTATCTAAAACTAAGACACTCTGGAAGATAGAGATATATTCATACATGTAAATAAAAGTATAAAGTCTTTCCAGTTAGGCTGTAAGCCTCATCATGACAGTCGTAATGTCCAAACCCTTTGTGTCCTCTGAGCTTTGTCATGGAAAGCATCCAAAGAATAATTGTGTGGCCGATTTTATTTTGTGTATGTTTTTGTACGTGAAAACTACCAGTAGGGTGAAATAAAAATAGTATCCAGACTTGGGAGATATTTTGATTACTACAGGAAACACTCCACATTACAAAAAACTTTTACTATATATGTGTGTTTGTGTGTGTTTATGTGTGTGTGTGCATGCATGTGGAGAGTAAAAGATTTTTTACTTTTATATATATGATATATAAGATATGTGTCAATATATAGATTTAAGAGAAACATCTCTGTTTAAATATGACTCTTGAGGTTCAAGAATAAAAGTTTTCTTGAGGGTCCCAGTTGACTTTTGTTATACATTCCAAAGGCAATGGGTTTCACTGGATCCCTAAACTTAAGTGAGATTCTCAGATTTTGACATCGTGTTGAAGATTATCCATGTGGCTTCGTGGTTTTTGTTGTTTGTTTTTTTAGCAAGCTGGCTGAGACTATATAGTATGTTGTTTTATGGTCACACATGCATCAAAGAATTCATTTTTTCCCTTTTGACATAAGTATACCTGGGGTAAATATACGCCAATAGATTTTCCTGGTACAGCCATCTGCCTTGCTTTACCTATAAAAGTTTGTTTGCTCTTACCTCACTTGTAGGTCTCCAAAGTTTTATTTTTTTAAGTACAAAAAAGGACAGCATTTCTGTCTATATCCTGCAGTATTCACTGCAATATTTCCAAGTTTCTGCTGTGACATTTTTTGACAAAGTAGATTGCTATAGCTATAGTATGTTTCTTCATTGTTACTCAACTTGATCTCTTTTTAATCTATGCATTTAAATGTGATATTATTTTCCTGAAACTAGAATTCCACCTATTAAAAGGGCAACATAGCTTAGTGCAGTGGTTCTCAAAGTGTGGTCCCTGGGCCAGGAGCATCAGCAGCATCTGGGAACTTATTTGAAAGGCAGATTCTCGGATTTCACCTATTGAATCAGGATCTCTGGGGCTGGGACAAGCAACCTGGGTTTAAACAAACTCTCCAGGGAATTCTGATGCAAGAATAAGTTTGAAAACTACTGGCTTATTTGTTAAGAGTATAAGCTCTGGGGCAGACTGCCTGAATTTAAATATTTAACCTTCAAGTCACATAACCTTCCTGTGCCTCAGTTTCCTCATCAATGAATGGGACAATAATAGTACCATCCATATATTGCTGTGGTGAGTTTAAATTGAGATAATACATGGGAAGAGTTTAGCAAAGCCTGGCACCTGCTGAGTACTTCATAAAGCTTAGCTATTATTGTTCAAATTTTGCCCATTCTCAAATCTTAGAGTCCCTCTTCCTCTTGGTCATCTTTCCTGCTTTTGCTGAGTTGGCCCCTTCCCCTCTCTTGAATGCCCTTGGCACTTCTCTTCACCTCTTCAGATGTTGCCAAGCTAGGGGTAGGGGATGCATATATTTTTCTGCAGTGAAATACTGATCTTCCCTTCACAAACTTAGTTTTTTTTCTTGAAAAATCAAACCTAGTGATGAGCAAACATAGAGAAGAGTGCAACACATTTAATTTTTTCTTAGATCTGTTTTCTATTTTAACTATAATATAATTTCCTTATGGCCCACCTAATTTTTTTTCAGACCTTGGGAATGTGAAACAGAACTTATTTTCATGGCTGGTATAATTGATATGTGGATGGATGGGAGTGTGTTTTCACCCTGTCTTCAGTGATGAATCATTCTTGTTTGTTCTAGATGCTTCTGGACTTGTTATCCTGTGTCATTTCTAACTGGTGCCAGTTTTTGACAAATGATAACAGCAAGGCATGGTGTGCTACCTCAGGTTCTTATTTTCCCTGAGTGTTTGGATGTAATAATTTTAGAGATGGCCACATGGCTAATGAGTCTTGCCCTCAGGAACTCAGCACAGAGGGAGCCCTCACTAGCCTATCAGACACCTTCTTCGAAAATGGTGGAAGTGTGAGAGAGCAAGATGAATGGACATTTGTGTATCATATTCTTTGAGAATTGAATAGAGGATTTATGGTGTTCCGTGACTTGACACACTTTACACTTGTCATGTTGGCACATTGCATTATACTCTGCTGCCCATGGGGCTTTTGATGATGTTTCAGAAAGAGGTAATAGATGTCTCTGTGCTGTATCCATACATTTGCAGAGAAAGATTCAATATTAAAAACAAAGGTACAGTAAAAACCATCCCCATCAACCAAACACAAAAGCCTACCTCTGCTCTCTGTTGCCTTGTTAGTCCCAATCCCTTACCTAGACATATTTAGCCCTTCTACAGCTAGAGGTGATCTATCAGGTCAGTGCTATTTCTATAGGCACATTTTAACACCTACTTGAGGGTATAACAATGAACAACTATTATAAGTACAATATAAAGCCACAGTGCAATATAAAGAACACTGGGTTAAGTATCATAAACTTAATTCCAACCTTGACTTGGCTAAGGCCTGCTGTATTGAGCTTGGATGAATCTCTTATGGCAATGTCCCAGTTGCCTCATCTGTCACAGGGGCACAAGAATTCCTGGCTAGGCTACCTCCCAGGAGGAATACATAAGAACTTATTTTGAAAAGTATGGAAATGAGAGAAACCACCTGTGTGACTACTGATGAGGCAGTTAGAATACAAATGGTTTTCCTTCAGTTTTATAGAAAGAAGAATAGAGCCTTTAAGAGGATGATTGAGTTTTTTCAAGAACATTGTAAGTGAAGGGCAGAGAAGGTCTGGATTCCTGTCTTCTGGTCCTTAGTTGAGGTACCTTGAGATTCCTACCCACACCCTATGTTCAAAGGAACATGCAGGCTTGGGAAGTGAGGAGTCAGCAACAGCTACCCTGCATTCAAGGTTAAAGGCCTTTTGTCTACCTTTTGGGTGGAATTCTGTAGCAATCCTTGAAAGAGAAAGGCCCCAAATAATGGCTGTTATCAGATTTCCCACTAGCCAGGTGGGAGAGAGAGCACAAATGGATTTATTCTTAAGGAAAAGTTTTAATTGGTTATTTCTTAGCGAACTGAGTTAGTGAACTGAGAGTCTCACTGAATGCATGTAAGTAATGAACACTACTGTGAAATTAGGACTCCCTATTTCATATTTATAGATCCTCTTTATATGTGTCCTGTTTTCACCATTATAATGCCATTAAAAACAGAAACTTTGATTTTTACTTCTTTGTCATCCTCTCTAATGCCCTAGGTCAATGCTTGTTAAATATAGGTTTATCAATTTCAAATGAAGACAGATTGAAAACATCTGGAAAAAGAGGAAGAGAAAAATCTCTGAGTCTATAGTATCTCATCTCATCTTGCCCTCCAGATAGATTAGGATCCCTTTAAGACATTATCTGTTGGAACTGTACCTATTCCCCAACTCCAGTATTCTTTTTCTGATTTAGGACTTTTGTAGGACTGTCTAAGCTTCTTGTGAGCCCTCACGTTTAATCCAGTGATGCTGGAGTTGCTGACAGCTTTGCCTTTGTGTGATATGCATTTGAGTATGCAGTCTAGCATCTTTTCTTTCCTGTTTGTGTCACAGAGGGAACACCAGCTTCCTCAGAGTCTTCCTCAAATGATCTTGAATCAAGGGGAAAGTCTTGAAAACCATGCTAAGGGAACATCACAGGAAGCAGTGGTGGTGAAGACAGGACTGAAATTTTAGACCCATTGATATCTAAATTTCAACCAAGTATGCATTCTGGTTAGCATTTGGGTCACTAATTATACTGTTGAGTTCATGAGAAGGGTAAATATAATGTTTAACAGAATGGTGTCAGTCTGTGTAAATAAATTAAAGTGATTCAATTTTTGAATATGTGGCAAGGCCTTTACATTACTTATCTATTGCTGTGTAACAAATTATGCCAAAATTTAGCAGCTTGAAACAGTACACATTTATTATCTCAGTCTGTATGGTTTAGGATTCCAGATACAGCTTAGCTGGATCTTCTGCTTCAGTATCTCTTATAAGGCTGCAATCAAGGTGTGAACCTAGGGGCTGCATTCCCATCTGAAGGCTGAACTGAGGAAGGATCTACTCACTCACATGGTTGGTGGTAGGATTCCATTCCTCTCATGGTATTGAACTGAAGGCTTCAGTTCCTTGCTGGCTATTAGTTGAAGGGCATCCTCAGTTCCTTGTTGTGTAGGACTCTGCAACATGGCAGCTTGCTTTATCAAAGCATACAAGCCTAGAAGATGATTAAGAGAATCTGCCAGCAAGATGGAAGTCACAGTCTTTTGTAATCTATTCACAGTAGTGACATCCTATCTCTTTCACCTTATTCTATTTATTAGAAAGCAAGTCACTAGTTCCTGTCTACTTAATGGGTAGGAAATTCTACAGGACATGAATACCATGCAATGGGGATCATTGGAAGCCATCTTAGAAGTCTGCCTAACAAAACCTTTCATGTTCACTCTGAAAAAGAGAATCCATTATGGTTATTGAATATCTTGAGCACTAGGTTTGGATGATATTAAATATAATCAAGTTAGTTATCCAGCAAAACTTTAATGGGAGAACCTTACCTGTGTCTAATTTCTTTGCTTCTGAAAATAATTATTTGAAATTTTGGTAACTTAATAATACTTTCTTTTTTTTTCTTTTTTTCTTTTATTATGTTATGTTAATCACCATACATTACATCATTAGTTTTTGATGTAGTGTTCCATGATTCATTGTTTGTGTATAACACCCAGTGCTCCATTCAGTACGTTCCCTCTTTAATACCCATCACCAGGCTAACCCATCCCCCCCCCAGAACCCTCAGTTTGTTTCTCAGAGTCCATAATCTCTCATGGTTCATCTCCCCCTCCGATTTCCCCCCCTTCATTTTTTCCTTCTTGCTATCTTCTTCTTCTTCTTCTTCTTTTTTTTTTTTTTAACATATAATGTATTATTTGTTTCAGAGGTACAGGTCTGTGATTCAATAGTCTTACACAATTCACAGCGCTCACCATAGCACACACCCTCCCCAATGTCTATCACCCAGCCACCCCATCTCTCCCATCCCCCACCACTCCAGCAACCCTCAGTTTGTTTCCTGAGATTAAGAATTCCTTAGATCAGTGAGATCATATGATACATGTCTTTCTCGGATTGACTTATTTTGCTCAGCATAATACCCTCTAGTTCCATCCACGTCGTTGCAAATGGCAAGATTTCATTCCTTTTGATGGCTGCATAATATTCCATTGTATATATATATACCATATCACTTTCTTTTACCCTAGAATTCTTAAAGGATTTTAAGCATTAGCATAAAAAATCCTCCTCCATTTTCTAGGAATTCTTAGATCATTACTTTACTTTGCTGGTGCAGTAACTGACTCTCATGGTGCTAGTGATTTAGGACCACCAACAGGCTAGAGTTAGGATATTCAAGGGAGAAGTTATTAGACCCAGAATTTGGGTGTCCTAAACTTACCTTTCTATGTACCTTGTCTCTTCAATCTGCAGACTCTAAGCTCAAATATCTTTTCTCAGCTGGCCACAATATAGTTTGGAGATTGGATAAACATGCTCTGAGCTCTTTGTATGAAATGCACTAAATAAATATTGGAGGCTATTATTTGATGAAAAAAGCTGGTTTTAAAGTCTTCTTTTTCTCTCCATTATGCAGTTGCTATCTTATATCAAGATACTGGTCGTTTCTTGCCCTGTTCCCCTCCCCATCTATTCTGCACTCTGCAGTTATAATAATATTTATAAGATGCTAATCTGATCATATCACTCCTCTACTTAAAATTCTGCAATAATATGCAAGGATCATCATGATATAGGGTCAGGTGAACAAAACAGGGTTATATATACATATTGCTTATATATGCAAAGCATATTTCTTGAAGGATACTCAGGAAACTTGTATCAGTAGTTCTCATGGCTAGGGGAAGACAGGAGAGACACTCTTTTTAAATTATAAGTGTTTTGTACTTTTAGATTTTGCACCATGTGACTATATGACCTAATTACAAATCAAAACAAATCTCTTCCATGTCCCTTAACACCTTTAGAAAAAGTTCAGATTCTTAACCTGGAAGACTCTCATGATGGTCTCTTTGCCAACTTTACATCATCTTAGGCTGCTCTCCCCCCCTCCTATCCTCTTCCCCACATATACCCTGTAGTTCAAGCACCTCCCAAATATACCGAGCTGTGGCCATATGCCACAGCTCTCTGCAGCAGACCTGCTGAGCTAGGTGCAGGCTCCCACACATTGTGACTCCTGCACCTTTTTCTTTACTCTCCTTTCTTCTTAGCATGACTTTCACCACTTTCCACCCAGCTAATTTCTAGTCATCCTCATGGGCTTCTTTCTGATTCCTCCACAATGGACCTTGTGCCACTTCTTTGTGCAAATTTGATTGTAGCACTTACGGCATTATATTTTCAGCAGATATAGTCTCAGGCTATAAACACAGGGATGCAAGAAGTAAAGATTTTATTTTTTCTATAAATAAGTTTAATTCCTAGCACAACTCATATGTTAGGTCAGGCTCCTCAGAAGCAAACCTTGATAAACAAATCTTCAGGAAGATATGTCTGCAAGCAACTTATTAAGAAAGTGCTTTCAGAAGAAACCAAGAAGAGGGTAGGGAGCAGGAGCAATAAGGAGAAGACATCAAGCAGGGATACAATTTCAAGCCAAGTCCCAGAGAGGGTGATTTCAGCCTGATCCTGCAGGGAAACATACTCTACAGTAAACTCATAATTCTGGTTCAGTGTTTAATATCTGTCTCCCCTAATAATATATGAACTCCAAGAGTGTGGGAACTGTATTTTTTTGTTCACAGACATATTCTAAGCAATTAAAACAGTACCTGCAAATAGTAGTCATTGGTTGAATGAGTGAATAAACTGCAGGCTTCTCCTTATTGTTTCAACAAAGAGAAGCATATTCATTTATTCATCACACAAATTATGGGTAACTACTATGTCCCAGGCACTATTTTAGGCTCTGGGACTGTAATAGTGAACAAAATAGTGATATCTCTGCTCTCAAGGAGTAGTTAAGAGCATGGACTCCAAACATAGACGTCCTGGGTTAAAATTCTGGTTCTGCCAGTTATTCGCTATTTTGTCTTGATCAAGTTATTACTGTCTTCCTGCCCCACTTTCATTATCTGCAAAACAGGAATGTGCATAGTGATTTGGTTTCTCTGATATGGTTGTTGTACAGTTAAGTGAGTGAATACATGTAAAGTAGTAGGCCAGTTCCTGGTACAGACTGTGTATGTGTTAGCTATGATTATCCCCTCTTCTTAAAACTCCCCTGTCTTTGTCAGCCTGGTTAACTTCTGCTTCCCCATCTCCTTCAAGTGTCCTTTCAAAAGGCTTATTATGCTCTTTCTCCAGAAAGTATCCCTTTTCTGCAGGTTAAGCTGAGTGCTGTTCCTTTATGCTCCCTTTCTTAGCTATGTGTTCTTCAACCTTTTGTAAGACACATCCCATTGTATTATAAGGGGATACTTGTACATCCTCTTTGGACTGGCCTATACCTTGTTATTCATCTTATATCTCCAGCACTTACCACACTGCCTGGCACGCAGCCGATACCAAAGAGATGCCATCACAAAAGTGAATAAAGTTTCACCTGCTCTAATTACTGCTCTTACAGTGAGCTTGAAGGCATAGCTTTGCATCTACACAGTGCCTCCATTTTCTATACCTGGGATCAGTCTTGCTCACAATAAATGGGATTCTTGGTTCCTTCAATAAACTCAGAGAATGTGACTCACTGGGGGCAGAATGCCTTTGAAGGAGATATGTGTTCTAGTCCCCTCTTTGAACTATATTATAGAATGATTCGTCTTCCATGAGCCGCATAACCTCAAATCAGGGCTCCTATCCACACTCATCGTTCATTCCTTCTTCAGTTGCCCATTTTTTCTCCCGTCTTCCTGTTTCATCCATCTCACCTCCTGCCAGGCCTGTGCAGACACAGACATGCACATACACCTTTGATCCTGCTGACACCAATGGCACTAAGGAAAGAAGTTCAATATGTCCACTGGCGTCAAAATATAGTAATAACAATCCTTCAAAATGACAATCACAGGCAGCCTAGGGGCATTCAGGGGCTCTTCTGCTTTGTGCTTTCTGTAGTCTTGAGTGTTTTTCTTTGGTGTTTGAAAGCAGAGGTAACTGTAGTTTACTCTACCTGAGAAGTGCTAGTGAGCTGGCATTCAACAAACAGATAGTTACAGCACTCCCATGGTGAGGAACAGGCGGAGTGGGGGGTTGTTTTGTGCCCCATCTCACAGATTCCAGCAAAGCATGATCTCCCATTTGCAACCGGTTACTCAGCTGCATTTCATGTTTGTGATTGTGTTGACAAGGAAAAAGGCACCATTTCTGGCAGCATCTCTTAGCTTCCTGAGTTGCCTCGGGCACTAAGAGAATGCAGGAGGCACATACTGACTTGGTTGCCACCTGACACCTCTTCTGCTTATCTAAGCCCAGCGTACCTGCCGGGACTCCACAAGCAACATCCTACAGCATCCTAACTAGGCAGCTGCTCACTGGATCTCTGTTCATCTTCCTATAGCTCCTGTTCCTCCCCTCCTGCCAAGTATACTTCAACATCCAGTGGCCGAGAAAACAGACTGTCTGCCCTACTGACACCCAGGACAAACCATGTCCAACATCCCTAGTAGAGAACCAAGACAGACACTGTCAGTGTTATTTCATTTTTATTTATTTATTTTTTGATTTTTTATTCCTCTCCTCTATCAGCAGGAGCAAGAAAAACCTGGAACCTCAAAATCAACTGCCATCCTGAGCTGCACTGAGGTGGCAGCTTCTAACTCTGATTCAAAATTTAATGTTCTGTTTTGTTTATGGCAGGCAAAATATAGCTTTCTATTTTGGGGTGGTGGCTGGTTAAAGGAATCATAAAACAAATTAGATGTTTCTTGTTATCCACCAGCCATGTTAAATCAATATTTGATGATTTATAAATGAATGAGACACATACAGATTGGATTTTCTCCTGAATACACAGTGGCATGGACCACATTGGCAACGGGTCGTCTTGATTTAGTGTTGTCTAGGACACTTGAAATACAGATTGCCAGATCTGAGGATGGGTATTTCTAGATATGCTGGAAGTATCCTGGTATAATTGTGTTGACTGACAATTTTTTTTCCTGCTCTTTTAATTGGGTGTGAGAATGAAGCTAGTTTCTATGTATTTTTATCACATTTTCAAAGATGAGCATTTAATCATCTTGTTACAGTAACCAAACAAAGGGAAAAAACCAAGAGCATGAGTTTAGAGATAATAAAACTCAGCTTTTATATAAGGTTTAAAATTATTTTTCCTAAATTTGTTTTAATGAAAACATACATTATAGCCTTGGAGTGAGGGGAAGCTTACGTAGAAGTTGGCAGAAATTTTTAGCAAAGTAATGTAAAAAAAATAATTTCCTTAACTTTCAAAGCTGCTTTACCGATCAATAGTTTAAGTGAGATAAACTTAACAATACATTTGAGCTTAAAATTATCCAAAACAGCTGGGGAAAAAAAACTACCAAAGGACATGTATTGGCCATTTTTTGACAATTATCTTTAATATGGAGGTCCCCTGACCTATGGGTTATTTGGAAAGCTAAACAAAAGCTAAAAAATGATCTATGTTTGTCATCTGAAAATCAATCCTAAACTATTGTTTTAAACAGGCAGTTAGCTGATCTTTGGCTATCCACTTCTGTTGTAGAAGGGCTCAAGTGTTTTGGCTCCATACATATATAGAATATAAGAATAGTTAACACAGGGGCACCTGAGTGGCTCAGTTGGTTGGACGTCTGCCTTTGGCTCAGGTCATGATCCCAGGGTCCTGGGATGGAGCCCTGAGTCAGGCTCCCTGCTCAGCGGGGATCCTGCTTCTGCCTCTCCTTGCCCCCATTCATGCTCCCTTGTCATCTCTCTCAAATAAATGAATAAAATCTTAAAAAAAAAAATAGCTAACACGTATTGAATGCTTATCATTCTCCTAAGCCCTTCAAATTATTTTCCCAGTTAATTATCATAAGAACCCTATGAAGTTACTATTGCTATTCCCATTTTATGGATAAGGAAACTAAGACACAGAGAAGTTAAATAACTTGCCCCAATGATGGATCAGAAATTTGAACTCACCATTATACTAAAGCAAATATCAGAGCTGAATGATATCTTGGAAATAATTGTCCCAGAGATGAGAAAATTGGCTCCAAGCTGGAAATATCTTGCTTAGGTCGATAAAACTATCATGGAAAGACATGGAGTGTGGTGAGAAGAGCATCCAAAACAGATTCTAGGCAAGAGTGAGATTTTACCTCATGTGGCCATGTTTCTTGTTGTGTGACCAGGGAAAGTTAATCTTCCCATTGATACTCAGTGTCTGTACATGCAAATATGAGATCATTTAATATTCAACCAATAGGTAGCAAATACTAGCCTGTGCTACATATGAGAGTAGAATACAACTCCCCCCTGGCATCCCCCAGAGGCATTCACGTTCTAGTGGGGAAGCAAATAGAAACATGGAATTTTGCGAGAGCTATGCACAAGGTATAAGATGCCTTCCCAAAGACATAGTTTGGTGTTGGACCTGGACTTGGGAAATGTAAGTAATTCAGTATGTTGAAAGATAGATATAGGTCACTTGTGCGTGGATAAGTGGTAAGAGATTATTTCAGAGAGGTATGTGAGGCAGGTCCTACATGTCATTCTAAGTAGCTTAAACTTGGACATACAGGTCATGGGAAGTTACTGTTTGAAATTTTAATTCCAGTATAGTTAATATACAGTGTTATATTAGTTTCATGTGTATAATATAGTGATTCAACAATTCTGTACATTATTCAGTGCTCATCATGATAAGTGTACTCTTAATCCTATTCACCTATTTCATCTATCCCCTGCCCCCCATGCCTCTCTGGTAACCATCAGTTTGTTCTTTATAGTTAAGGGTCTGTTTTTTGGTTTGTCTCTTTTTTTTTCTTTGTTTTGTTTCTTAAATTCCATGTAAGAAAACAATCCCATTTACAATTGCATCAAGAATAATAAAATACCTAGGAATAAATTTAACCAAAGAGGTGAAAGACTTATACTCTGGAAGCTATAAAACACTGATAAAAGAAATTGAAGATGACACAAACAAAAGGAAAGATATTCCATGCTCACAGATTGGAAGAACCAATATTGTTAAAATGTTTTCCCAACACCATTTGTTGAAGAGACTGTCTTTTTCCCATTGCATATTCTTGCCTCCTTGAAGATTAATTGACCATCTAATCATGGGTTTATTTCTGGACTCTCTATTCTGTTCTTTTGATCTATGCATCTATTTTTGTGTCAGTGTCATACTGTTTTGATTATTATAGCTTTGTAGTATATCTTGAAACCTGGGATTGTGATACCGCCAGTATTGTTCTTCTTTTTCAAGATTGCTTTGGCTATTTGGGGTCTTTTGTGGTTCCATACAAATTTTAGGATTGTTTGTTCTAGTTCTATGAAAAATGCTGTTGGTGTTTTAATAGGGATTGTATTAAATGTGTAGGTTGGTTTGGGTAGTATGGACATTTTAACAATATTGGTGCAAGTGTAAATGGGATTGTTTGGATAATCTATCCATTGATATAAGTGGGGTGTTAAAGTCCTCTACTATTATTATATTATTATTAATTACTTCCTTTATATTTAGTATTAGCTACTTTATGTATTTGGGTTCTCCCATATTGGATGCATAAATTTACAATTGTTATATCTTCTTGTTGGATTGTTCCCTTTATAATTATGTAGTGTCCTTCTTTGTCTCTTGTTACAGTCTTTGTTTTAAGGTCTATTTTGTCTAACATAAATATTGCTGCCCTGGCTTTCTTTTTACTTCTAGCTGCGTCACAAATGCTTTTCTATCCCATCATTTTCTATCTGCATGTGTCTTTAGGTCTGAAATGAGTCTCTTGTAAGCAGCATATAGATGGGTCTTGCCTTTCTACCATTCCATCACCCTATGCCTTTTGATTGGAGTGTTTAGTTCCTTTACATTCAAAATAATTATTGATAGGTATTTACTTATTGCCATTTTGTTACTTGTTTTATGCTTGTTTTTGTAGTTCTTCTCTGTTCCTTTCTTCTCCTGCTCTCTTCTCTCATGATTTGCTGGCTTTCTTTAGTGATACACTTGTATTCCTTTCTCTTTATTTTTTTGCATATCTATTATTGGTTTTTTATTTGTGGTTACCATTATGTTTATATACAACATTTTATACATATAGCAGTCCATATTAAGTTGATGGTTGCTTAAATTTGAACCCATTCTTTATTCCTTCCCTCTCTCCCCCCACATTTTAGGTATAGGTGTCATACTTTACATCCTTTTATTTTGTGAGTCCCTTGGCTGATTTTTATAGATATACTTATTTTTACTGCTTTTTTGTGCTTCCTACTTTTCTTACTCCTACTTATGATGTTTTCATTCCACTCAGAGTGCCTTTAACATTCCTTTAGGGCTTGTTTAGCTGTCATGAATTTTTTTAACTTTTGTTTGTCTAGAAAATTTTCTCTCTACTTCTATTCTGAATGATAGCCTTGCAGGGTTTTTGTTTATTTGTTTGTTTTGTTTGTTTTAGCACTTTGAATAGATCATGCCACTTTCTTCTGGCATGCAAAGTTTCTGCTGAAAAATTAGCTGATAGCTTTATGGGGTTTCCCTTATATGTAATTGTTTTCTTTTCTTTTGCTGCTTTTATTTTATTTTATTTTTTTAATTTTATTTTATTATGTTATCTTAGTCACCATGCAATACATCATTAGTTTTTGATGTAGTGATCCACGATTCATTGTTTTTGTATAATACCCAGTGCTCCATGCAGTACGTGCCCTCCTTAATACCCATCACTGAGCTAGCCCATCCCCTCACCCCCTCCCTCTAAAACCCTCAGTTTGTTTCTCAGAATCCGTAGTCTCTCATGGTTCATCTCTCCCTCCGATTCCCCCCCTTCATTTTTCCCTTCCTTCTCCTAATACCCTCCATGCTATTCCTTATGTTCCACAAATAAGTGAAACCATATGATAATTGACTTTCTCTGCTTGACTTATTTCACTTAGCATAATCTCCTCCAGTCCCATCCATGCTGATGTAAAAGTTGGGTATTCATCCTTTCTGATGGCTGAGTAATATTCCATTGTATATATGGACCACATCTTCTTTATCCATTCATCTGTTGAAGGGCATCTCAGCTCTTTCCACAGTTTGGCTATTGTGGACATTGCTGCTATGAACATTGGGGTGCATATGGCCCTTCTTTTCACTACATCTGTGTCTTTGGGGTAAATACCAAGTAGTGCAATTGCTGGGTCATAGGGTAGCTCTATTTTTAATTTTGAGACACCTCCATGCTGTTTTCCAAAGTGGCTATACTAACTTGCATTCCCACCAACAGTGTAAGAGGGTTCCCCTTTCTCCACAACCTCTCCAACATTTGTTGTTTCTTTCCCTGTCCATTTTTGCCATTCTAACTGGTGTAAATGTGGTTTTGATTTGAATTTCCCTGATGGCTAATGATGATGAACATTTTTTCATGTGTCTGTTAGCCATTTGTATGTCTTCTTCAGAGAAATGTCTTTTCATATCTTCTGCCCACTTTTTGACTTATTTGTTTTTTGGGTGTTGAGTTTGAGAAGTTCTTTATAGATCTTGGATACCAGCCCTTTATCTGTAGTGTCATTTGCAAATATCTTCTCCCATTCTGTGAGTTGCCTCTTTGTTTTGTTGACTGTTTCCTTTGCTGTGCAGAAGGTTTTTATCTTGATGAAGTCCCAAAAGTTCATTGTTGCTTTTGTTTCACTAGCCTTTGGAGATATATTTTGAAAGAAGTTGCTGTGGCTGATGTCAAAGAGGTTACTGCCTATGTTCTCCTCTAGGATTTTGATGGATTCCTGTCTCATATTGAGGTATTTCATCCATTTTAAGTTTATCTTTGTGTATGGTGTTAGAGAATGGTCGAGTTTCATTCTTCTGTATATAGCGGTCCAATTTTCCCAGCACCATTTATTGAAGAGACTGTCTTTTTTCCATTGCATATTTTTTCCTGCTTTGTTGAAGATTATTTGACAAGACTCACCCCCAAATTACTAGAACTCATACAGCAATTCAGTAATGTGGCAGGATACAAAATCAATGCACAAAAATCAGTTGCTTTCTTATACACTAACAATGCAACTGTAGAAAGAGAAATTAAAGAAACGATTCCATTTATAATAACACCAAAAACCATAAGATACCTCGGAATAAACCTAACCAAAGAGGTAAAGGATCTATACTCTAGGAACTACAGAACACTCATGAAAGAAATTGAAGAAGACACAAAAAGATGGAAAAACATTCCATGCTCATGGATTGGAAGAATAAACATTGTTAAAATGTCTATGCTACCAGAGCAATCTATACCGTCAATGCCATCCCGATCAAAATTCCAATGACATTTTTCAAAGTGCTGGAACAAACAATCCTAAAATTTGTATGGAATCAGAAAAGACCCCGACTCCCCAAGGAAATGTTGAAAAAGAAAAACAAAGCTGGGGGCATCACATTGCCCTATTTCAAGCTATATTACAAAACAGTGATCCCCAAGACAGCATGGTACCGGCACAAAAACAGACATATAGACCAATGGAACAGAATAAAGAGTCCAGATGTGGACCCTCAACTCTGGCTGCTTTTAAAATTCTCTTTTTATCATGACTTTTCCCCATTTTAATTACTATGTGTCTTGGTGTGGCCCTCCTTGGGTTGATTTTGTTGGGGAATCTCTTTGCCTCCTGGATCTGGATTTCTGTTTCCTTCCCTAGATTCAGGAAATTTTCAGCTATTATTTCTTCAAAAAAATTGTCTGTCCCCTTTTTTCTCTCTCCTTCTGAAATCCCTATAATGTGAATATTATTATGCTTGATGGTGTTGTTGAGTTCCCTAAGTCTATTTTTAGTTTTACTATTATTTTTTTCTCTCTCCTGTTCAGCTTGATTGGTTTCCATTACCTGTCCTCCAGAATGCTGATCCATTCTGCTTCTCCCAGTCTACTATTTATTCTATCTAGTATATTTTAAATTTTAGTTATTAAATTCTTCATCTCTGATTGGTTCTTTTTTATGTTTTCTATTTCCTTGTTAAGGGTCTCACTGAAGTCTTCCATTTTTTTCTCAAGTCCTGTGAGTATCTTTATGATCATTATTGTAAAGTCTTTCAGAGCTGAGCCCACTGATTTTTAAAGTTCCAGGTGTTAAGCTCCACTGATTGTAAGAACTTGCAAAATTATGCCCCTCTGGTTTTCAAAACCAAATGTTATAGGGACTCATGTTTCCTATATGAGTTGGGGTACTTGGTGTGAAGGTCTGTTTCTTTCATCTCTCCATGCCCACAACGTCCCTCCCTCTTGGGGATAGTCCTGTGGGTCTGTTTAGCTCCTGATTATGTGTCCACCCTTGCTACCCTCTTTGATGTGGCCTCTTCTCTACATTTAGCTGTGAAGAGTCTTTTCTGCCAGTCTTTGGGTGATTTTCTGGGTTATTTACACTGATGTGGGTGTTATCTAGTTTTATCTGTGGGGCAAGGTAAGCTTAGAATTCTCCTTCTCTGCTACTTTCCCAGGAAGTCCATTATTTAAAAATTTTAAGCATGGGAGTGATCTATTCAGTTTTATATTTAAGAAAATTCACACTGCTGATGACATGAAGGATGGTTTGAAGGTGATGCCATTAGAAATAAAAGATTGTAGGAGTTTAAATGAGGAGCAATAAGCTGAACTAAGACATATGTGGAGGCCAGGGAGTGATTAGAAGGGTTTGAGAAGTGTTTAGGAGGTAGAATCAAAAGAACCTGGTTATTATGATAAGAGTCAAGGTTATATGATGACTTCATAGTTCAAGTTTCCTCTTGTGGGCTGACAGATAGTGACACCATAGTGATAAGATGGGGAGCACAGACTGATAATTGGTATGGGGATATTTTGAAGGGAAGACAATACTTTCTGTCCTTCACATGTATAGTTTGGTGAACAAGTGAGATATCTAGAAGATTTCCATGAGGCTGTTAAAATATGGGTCAGGAACTCTGGAGAGATCCATGCCATAAATACAAACTTGAGTCATTCCTGCTGAAGTCATGAGCATGAATGTCATCTCTATGGAAAGTGAGTCGGGTGAGAAGGAAAGAAGGTAGTACCTTGAGAGACACTGACATTTTGAGAGAAAGCAGATGAGGGGCTAGCAGAAGTTCCAGAGAAAATTCATACAAAACAATCAGGAAGAGAATGGGGAGAGAATAGTGTCTTTTAAGCAAATAGATGAAAGAGCTTTAAGAAGATGGCTGTTCAGTGGGTTAAATGCGCCTGAGACAACAGGATGACTGGAGCTGGCAATTGGAAGGGCATAGTGGCCCTGGTGGGGAAATTCCATGGAACCATATGTTGGGGTAAAAGCTATAATGGGTAATGAGGGGCAAATGAGATATGAGACAGTAAGTGTAAGCTACTCCTTTGAGTTTCTTTCTCATGGCAACAAAGCAAAGCTCTGAGAAGAGGCCATAATATTAAGGGAAGATCTTATAAGGTAGGAGATAGGTGAGGTTTTTCTAACCTCCAGAGAAGGAGCCAAGAGAAAAGGATGATTGATTCTGTAGGAGAAGAGTTTAATTAATGGAGTGAGGAGGTAGAACTGGGTGAGCTCCAGAGCACAGGTGCAAAAATCAACCTTAGCCCAAACAAGGATATTTCATTTGCTAACTTAAAAAAATTATTCCTTTATACATTTATCAAAGTTCTATGCACACACACACATAACACGCACATATGCGCACACACAAGATATCAAATCTAATAGAAGTGGATGATGAAAAACAATAACCCTCTCTATCATTCCTCTTCCCCCAGTTCCATTAGAAAGAAGGGATTTTTTTTTCACACTAAAATGTATTTTTATACTGATGATATAAAGAATATACATCTGCTATAAATAATTTTAATAGTGCATACAAATATAAATAAATACAACATATAAATTTATAAATTTATTTATAAATAAATAGCACACACAAATACAAATATAAAGAAAGTAAAGGTTGCTTAAAATCCCAACCTCCTAAAATAATCACACTGAAGGGACTGTCTTGATATCTCATCCCTCTTCTTTGCCCTACATTAGCTTTATATTACTTTCTTAACCATATGGTAAACCTTGTGAATAGCCTAATGGGCTGCCTATGTAGTTTCTATATTTATATAACCATATATGTGTTTTGTTGGCCATTGTTTTACAAAAAAATGGGATTATGTAATATGCACATTCTTGAATCTTGTTGTTCTCACTCAATATTAGGCTGTGGAATCACTCCAAGTCATCTGATATTACTCTAATTCATTCTTTTACTATATAATATTCCAATATGTGGCCATATTTCAATATATTTAAACATTCCTTTATTAAAGAACATTTACTCTCAGCTCACTACAAACAGTTCTGCAATATATGTCATTGTACCTATGCTCTCTTATATTAGTACTTTTATTTCTATGGAGTAGATTACCAGAGTAAAGTTGCAAGATCTAAGTGTATATATATTTTTAATTTTCATAGCTGTTGCTTGGTTGCCTAGTGAGTTAGGTATGGTGCTTCTTCTAGTGTGCCTTCCTATCCTGCAGAGACCAGAAGGCTAAAACCTATGCTTCTCAGAATCTACAGCCAGAATGTGACTTAGGTCGGCCAAATTTATGCAAGACTGGGAATACAAAAGTGAGGTAGAGACCTCATTTCTGCTGATATGAAATTTTTAGGTGGAATGTAAGGACATGGAAATTTTTGTTTGTGTCTTTGTTTGTTTTCCTGAAGTAGCATTATCAAAAGTCCCTATGTCCAGAAATAAACCAAATGTCCAGCAATAGAATGGAAATTAAGTTGTAGAATAGTCAGACAGTGGAGTACTGTGTACCAGTGCAATGAATTAGCTAAAACTACTAAAACTACCAGAATATCTCAAAACCATACTCTGGAGGTAAAGAAGAGTCATAAAAGAATATATAGAGTATAGCCAACATTTGTGGTGTCCCTCACTCTATCTCATTAGCTCACTTGATTTCAGATAGCTGTGATGGACACTAGCAGTGACTAGTGTGCCCACTCAAGTTCACAGTGAGGGGCCTGTGCTTTTCTGCCTTGAGCCTTTCTCAGAACCGTGGGAAGCCACTCAGCCTGAACATGCAAAGGAGTTAAGCCCCTGAGAGCAACTCTTAACCAAATGGAGATGAAGTTGTGACTAATCCTGTCTCCTTTCTTTTGGTCTGGTGGGCCACTTCTGGAATGTGTTTTATACATTTTCACAGAGGGTACACAACAGGCCTATGCTTCAGTTGCCCACAGCAATAACCTGCACAATCATGTTTTCTCTCTTCTCTAGTCTCTACTCCCTCTCCCACACTGCTGCTTCCTGGGCTCACATCTAAAATATACTACCTACATCCAACTTCTTTTCTTGGGCATTGCTTTCAAGGAAACTCAACTATGACATATTGTATGGTCCCATTTGTATGCAGTTCAAAACAGGCAAGATTAAATATTATATAGGGAGGTATGCATGTAAGATAAACTATGAAGAAAAGCAGGAGAATGGTTAATATAAGAATTATGTAACATGCTCATCCCTGGAAGAGGGGAAGGAGCTATATTCTGGATAGAACACACAGTGGCTTCAAAGGTGCTAGTTGTGTTTGATTCCTTAAGCAATGTGTTTGGTAAATGGCATTTGTTCCATTATCTCTTTAAATTATTGGTTCTTGATATAATGTTCAATGATTCATTAGTTCAGTATAACTTGAATTTAAATAAAAAATAAATTTAAAAAATTATTGGTTCTTGACTTTTTGGTCTCAGGACCCCTTTACACTCTTAAAAATTATTGCAGATTCCAAAGGATTTCTGTTTATATGAGCTAAATCTCAAGCAATTAAAAAAAAAAAAACATTTGTGTTAGCTTATTTGAAAATTTTAATAATAAACTCATTACCCAATAACATAAATAATTTATTTTAATGAAAATAACTTATTTTCTAAAACCAAACCAAACCAAACCAAATTGAATTAAAAGAGTGGCATTTTTTTCATTTTTCTAAATTTCTTTAATATCAGGCTTAATAGAAGACAGCTAGATTCTCATATCTGCTCTGTCATTCTATTCATCCTATAGAATTATGCAAATTTTTGAAGAATGAAAGAAAACCAAGCCTCACACAGCTATGCAGTTGGGAAATGGAGCAGTATTTGAATACTTTTTCTCTTGTTAATCTAACTATGTGTATTCTTTGGTACTGCATCCAAACTTGACAAGTGGTAGTTTCTTAAGGGTTAGTTGCTGTGTGGTATCTAAAACTGTATCAGTGAATTTTTAATACTCCATTACAGTAAAATCATTGGTTTTCTTGCACTTTGAATGGACCTTTTACCCATGCATGATTTTATGACATCCATTTGGTCATTCAGAAAATAATGGTTCAGTGAGTTATGCAGAACTTCTAAATGTTGACACATTTCATTCTGCAACATCAAAAAAATCACATTCATCAATATCACTATTGATCTCATCAGAAAAGTCTTTAAATATTGGGAACTATTAAGCTCATAGTGTTGAATACAAGTTTTCCAAATTTCTAATTATTGAAAGCTCAAATTCTACAATTAGCAACAAATACTATCAGTTGTTTTCCTTGAAGTGACAGGCTCACTTCATTCATTCTTGAGAAAATGTCTGCCAGGTTACCAACCCTAAATAATCATAGTTTGTCTATTAGTTGTTCTTTCAAGTACAAATCATGCTCTTTGAACAAAGAGGCTAGTTCAGCTCACAACACAATCACACAGTGCTTTACCTCAAGACAATCATCATACTTCTGTGGGCAGCAGAAGTGCATTGTGCATATGTCTCATTTCATTATGTGTACTTGAGTCAAGATTTAATAAAATCAATCATTTTTACAGCTTCATCAAAGACATTCTTAAGTGAAGCTGGCATTCTTTCATCTGCAAGTGCATACTGGTGAAGAATACAATGACTACCAGTACAGTTTGGTGCCACTGCCTTGGTTCAGGCTCCAGCATTTTTACCCACCATTGTTTTGCATCAGGCATGCAAATGTCAGCACAGTGCAAAAGGCAAATAATGTCTCAGTATAGTTATAAAAATAGTTTTGACCTCCTGAAAGGGTCTCAGAGAACTCTAGACCAAGCTTTGAGAGCTTGAAGTTGTGCTTACATTATATACAACTTTTTAATATATATTTCCCAATAATAAAAAAGATAAGTCAAGTTCCTATGCTGCTAATAGTCATTTTATAAAGTCATTTCGTTCCCTTTACTAACTGTATAAGAAGCAGATTTCTTGTTCAATGGGGCTTCCTCTTCTTTTGACACATAGTACCAAACACTATCACTCCCTCCCCCAAGTCATTCAAACAGTTGCCCTTTTTTTAAAGTAATAAACTTAATATTTTAGAGCAATTTTTAGATTCACAGTAAAACTGAGCAGAAAGTACAGATAGTTCCCATATATTCCCAGTCCTCACACACAACAGTATCTCCCACTATTGACATTCTGTACCACAGTGGTTAATGATTAACTTACACTGACATCATTATTACCCAAAGTTCATAGTCTACATTAGGATTCAGTCTCCAAGTTGTATATTCTGTAGGTTTTGTAAAAAGTATAATTACATGTATCCATCATTGTAGTATCACACAGAATAGTTTTACTGTGTAAAAACCCTCTATGCGCTGCCTGCTTATCCCGCCCTTCCTCCAACCCCTGGCAATCACTGATCCTTTTACTGTTTCTATAACTTTTTCTTTTCCAGAATGTCATATAGTGGGAATCTATATGTAGCCTTTTCAGATTGGCTCTTTCACTTAGTTATATGCATTTGATTTTCCTCTGTATCTTTTCATGGCTTGATAGCTCATCTCTTTTTAACCTTGAATTCCATTATCTGGATATATTAGTTTATCAATCCATTCACCAACTGAAGGACATCTTGGCTGTTTCTAAGTTTTGGAAATTATTGATAAGCTGCTATAAACATCCTTGTGCAGGTTTTTGTGTGAACATAAATGTTCAGTTCATTTGGGTAAATACCAAAGAGTGTGATCGCTGAAGCACATGGTAAGAGTATATTTGGTTTTGTAAGAAATTCTAAACTGTCTTCCAAAATGGTTGTACTGTGTTGCATTTTCACCAGCAATAAGTGAGAGTTCCTGTTACTCCACATCCTCACCACCACTTGGTGCTGCCAGTATTGTGGATTATGATCATTCTAGTAGGTGTATAGTGGTATCTAATTGTTGTTTTAATTTGCTATTCCCTTGTGATTATGAAGTTGAACATCTTTTCATGTGCTTACTGGCCATCTACATGTCTTCTTTGGCAAGGTGTCTGTTCAGGTTTTTGTCCCCTTTTAAAATCAGGCTGTTTGTTTTCTTGTTGAATTCTAAGAGTTCTTTATATATTTTGTTTAACAGTCTTTATCAGAAGTGTCTTTTGCAAATATATTCTCCCAGACTAAGGCTTGTCTTCTCATTCTCTTGGCATTGACTTAACAAAGCAGACATTTTAAGTTTTAATGAATTCAGCTTATCAATTATTTCTTTCGTGGTTTGTGCCTTTGATGTGGTACCTAAAAAGTTATCACCGTACCGAAAAACAATTAGGTTTTCTCCTGTGTTATTTCCTAGGAGTTTTATGGTTTTGTGTTTTACATTTAGGTCTATGATCCATTTTAAGTTACTTTTTGTGAAGGTGTAAAGTCTGTGTTTGGATTCCTTTTTTTTTTTTTTTTTTATGTGGATACCCATTTGTTCCAGCATCATTTGTTGTAAAGACCATCTTTGCTCCATTGTATTGACTCTGCTTCTTTGTCAAAGATTGGTTAACTATAGTCATATGGGTCTATTTCTGGGCTCCATTCTGTTCCATTGATCTATTTGTTTATTCTTGTGCCAGTACCACCCTGACTTGATCACTGGGGTTTTACAGTAAGTCTTGAAGTAGAGTAGTGTCAGTCCTCCAACTCTGTTCTTGTCCTTCAGTAATGAATGACTATTCTGGGTCTTTTGCCTCTCCATGTAAATTTTAGACTTAGTTTCTCAATATTCACAAGATAACTTGCTGGGTTCTTTTTATTGGGATTGCATATTGCATTGAACGTATAGATGAAATTGACAAGAACTGATATCTCAACAATATTGAGTTTTCTTATCCATGAGCATGGAATATTTCTATAATTATCTAGTTTTTCTTTGACATCAGAGTTGTAGTTTTCTTCATAGAGATATCATATAAATTTTGTTAGATACCATTTGGCTTTTATACTCCTAAAAAGTTTATAAATTTTAACCCAGGCAGTTTAATGACACATTTTTGCCTTGGGAGCATTTTGACAATGCTTAAAACCCAAGTTATTAAACTCTAAGTTTTAGATTACCAAATGAAGTTTTTGACAGGTACCTTCATAACATGTTTACCAAGAAAGTGTCAAAAAAGTCTGGATAGTAGTCTTATAAAATGGGATGAGGAATGAAATGTTGGTCAGGGATATCTACTGAGGACATAACTATTTTAACTTAACCACTTTAAAGTGTTGATAACTACATGACCCATGATAAAATAACTGCATCAAGATGTCCTGTTTGGGTTACTATTGCCATAAAAATGCAAGTTAGCATCTGCAATCTAGTTTGACAGCAAAATCCAGTGTAACTCAAGTATTCCAGTTGGTAAATCCCAAAACATATAAATATGATTCTTGGAGTCCCTAAATAGGAGGATTTCATTTCATTTTTGTGCCATAAACCTTAAGCCGCAGTAATTTCTACTTTTGCTTCTTTTTTCTCTGGTATTGTGTGACTCTTAAATAATTATGCCACTATTTATGCTCTTCCAGCTCATGCATTTCATATCTCCCATTTGTTTCTAGGGTGAATATTTCATGTGGATTTCTAGTATCATTTTTAGTGATTCATAATCACATTCTACAAGCCAACATTTTCTGTGCTTGGTTTCAGCTCCAGCATAGTATTTTTGGAGAGCTTGTTCAACTAGTTTAGGGTTTTCCTGAGGCCAAAAATTAATCCAACGACCCACAGACAAAAGCAGTAATACATTGGTGGGTAGATGCTATAATTTAACCATGTGTTTTGTTCTCACTGAGAAAATCTCTTGGGTAATTTTGGAAAACAAATTAAAAAGTAATGAATTTCTAAGTGATTAAGGATTGCATTTGTATATGCAGCTATTCTTTTTACCATGATATTTCCAGTATATTTAGGCATTTTAGCCCCAATATTTGAAATGTAAAATCTCATAGTATTATATACAATAAGAATGCATTTCTATGATCAATTAATTTATGACAAAGGAGCTAAGAATATGTAATGGGGAAAGAACAGTGTTTTCAATGTACAGTGTTGGGAAAACTGGACAACCACATGCAAAAGAATTAAACTGGACCACTATCTTACACCATACACAAAAACTAACTCAAAACGGATTAAAGACTTGAATGTAAGACCTGAAATCATAAAATTGCTAGTAGAAAACAAGTGGTAAGCAAAGACAACAAAAGCAAAAATAGATAAGTAGAACTACATCAAACTAAAAAGCTTCTGCACAACAAAGGAAACTGTCAACAAAATGAAAAGACAACCTACTGAATGGGAGAAAATATTTGCAAATTATATTTCTCATAAGGGGTTAATTTCCAAAATATATAGGGAACATACATAACTTAATAGCAAGAAAGCCAAACAATCAGATTAAAAAATGGGCAGAGAATCTGAATAGATGTTTTTCTAAAGAAGACATAGAGATGGCCAATAGGTAGGTACATGAATAAATGCTCAACATCCTTGATCATCAGGGAAATGCAAATCAAAACCACAATGAAATGTCACCTCACACCTGTCAGAATGGCAATTATCAAACAGACAAGAAAGAACAAGTGTTGGTGAGGCTGTGGAGAAAAGGGAACTCTTGTGTGCAATTGATGCAAATGTAAATTGGTACTGCCACTATGGAAAATAGAATGGAGGTTCCTCAAAAAATGAAAAATATAACTACTATATGATCCAGCAGTTCCACTTCTGGGTATTTATCCAAAGAGAGTGAAAACACTAACTCGAAAAGGATGTATGCACCTCCATGTCTATTATAGCATCACTTATAATTGCCAAGATATGGAAACAACCTAAGTGTGCCTTGATATGGATAAAACAATAAGGAATACATATACAATGGAATATTATTCAGCCATAAAAAGAATGAAATTTTGCCATTTGTGACAACATGGATGGACCTTCAGGGCATTATGATAAGTTAAATAAGTCAGACAGAGAAAGACAAATACCATATGATCTCACTTACATGTGGAATCTAAACAAAAATTAAATTAAATAAATGAAGAAAAACAAGTTAATAGATACATAGATAGTTGATTGCCAAAGGCAGAGGTTGGGGGTGGGCAAAATGGTGAAGGGAGTCAAAAGGAACAAACTTCCAGTTATTAAATAAATCAGTCCTGGGGATGAAATGTACAGCATGGTAACTATAGTTAATAATAATGTACTACATATTTGAAAGCTTCTAAGAGAGTAAATCTTTAAAATTCTTATCACAAAAACTTTATAGCTATGTATGGTGATGGATGTTAACGAGAATTATTGTGGTGATCATTTTGCAATATATACAAATATTGAATCACTATGTTGTACATCTGAAACTAATATAAGGTTGTATGTCAATTATACCTCAACAACAAAAAAAAACAATAAAAGGATGTACTCCTATAAACTTCTTTTTATAACTATAATATTTTTAAATAAATGTGGTCAGATTTTAGCCCAGGGTATTCATTGTAGATAATTGTGCCTGGCTGGCTTTTAATATTTAGTTTTAGAGTTGCAGAACTGTGGTTTAATGTACCTACTTCCTTTATTATTGTTTTGTTTGTGGGTTATGGCCTTTTTTGTTGTACCTCGCCCCCTTCCTTATAGTGATCCTTCGCTGTTTTAAAAAATACATCTGGAAATCTTTAAAAAAGTTCCAGTTAATGGACATTGACTATTCATGACTTGTTTTCTATGAATTCTGCAATGATGTTGGGGTTTAATACTGGCTAACAAACAGTTCTCAGAATATTCTGATTCTGCAGGAATTTAGAAAAGTGATCGAGGCTACATCTCTCTGATATTTTGACATCTGTCAAAGAATGCACTAGTCAGTGAAACCAGCAATTTTTTTTCAAAGAGATATTTCACTCCTCAAACTTGTTTTGCTGAATTTGAATGCTTAAAAAATAATTATTTCACCTTTTAAACTTTATGACAGCTAGATCCTAGAGATGACCAGGTTTTTTGCCTCTCATAGCTCTTTTTTTTTTTTTTAAAGATTTTATTTGAGAGAGAGGGAGAGAGAGAGCACAAGCAGGGAGAGTGGCAGGCAGAGGGAGAGGGAGAAGCAGACTCCTCGCTGAGCAGAGAGCCCGATGTGGGGCTCGATCCCAGGACCCTGAGATCATGACCTGAGCTGAAGGCAGACGCTTAACCGACTGAGCCACCCAGGTGCCCCCTCTCATAGCTCTTAATAAAAATCCAAGAGTTTTACAACACTGAAAAGTAGCAAAGTATAGTGGGAAGGACCTCAGCTTTAAATGAGAAGTCCCAAATTCAAATTCCATTTCTGCAACATACTAGCTATTTGACTGTGAACAAATTATTTAGCTTAAACTTTGATTTCTGTCAATCAGGGCTCTTTGGTTTACATGGCTATTGTGAAAATCAGATATTAGTTACCATATGGTGGCATTAGTGCTGACACTAATCTTGGCATGAGAATCACAGTGCAAGACCATCTAATCCTAATAGCATCTTGCATCTTCTTCCCAATGAGGTTAATAAATTCCCATGAGCAGGTATTACATTATATGTCTCCTGGTGTTCCACAGTGCCCAAATCAGGGTTAGCATATGTAAGATGGTCAGTAAATATTTCCTGAATTTTACTGAGGCAATCCCATGAAGAGGAAGCACCCAAGGAGGGAAGGAGCATTGTGAGTTTTGGGTTCTTGCCGTTGTTATGTCACAAATTTTGAAGGTGTTCATTTGTCCTTCAAGGCCTATGTTTTCCTGTTTATAAAACAATGTTGGATCAGCTGGCTAGAGGACCACTAAGAATATATTTTGTACCAAACTTACATGAAGCCTGATGACCTTTCTCTGGAAATCTCCAACTAGGTTACCTCCTGTTGCAGAAGTAGAAACAACTTGTTTCAAAGGAAATAATGTGTCTATGAATCTTCTAGCCCTTTACTTCTTGCAGAGAATACCAGTATCTGGATGTGACAGTTCTTTATTCTTATTTATCAAATCCTAAAACCTGGCTTTTTTGCCAAATTAAAGATAATTACCAATTCCTCTTTTTTTCCACTTTAGCTATAACCTTGCAGAGGGCAGGAAGGAGCTTGCCTCTGACCCTGTGTGAATTCTCATGTGAGCTCTCAAGAGAGTAATTGAATACAAATAGATCCTTTTTTTCTGTTAAACTCAGAATTTTACTTGATCTTGCCTATTTCAAGGTTGCAATTAGGCCGTCTCCTTAGAAGTGTAAATCAAATCCATTTGAACTCTGTCTTGGGAAAATGGCAAATGTTCAATACCAAATTCTCTCTTTTCTACAGCCATGTGTATTAAAAGTTTGGCAAGTGCCTATTTCTCTCAGTCTGATCAGCTTCTCAAGTGTTCATCCTTTTCTATGATTTCTTATTTAAAAAGCTATTCAAATGTTCCTTTCCACCAGATTCTGGTGCCCCTGATGTGATATACCAGGAGGGGGGAACAGATGCAGTGTAAGGGGTTTCCCCTAGAAGTAGACTCTTACCAATCTCAGATTTCTCTACCTCCCTGCCCATACTTCTGACACTAGACATGTGCTGGAGTCACTGTCTTCGTTAGGGAAATTTTCCAAGATGTTCAGATACAAAGCTTGAAGATCAGTTATTGCCAATCATAGTTGAATAAGGATTGATATCTCATGCTCAGCATCCACCCATTCATTCAGTCAACAAATGTTTATTGAATGGTTACAATGTCTTAGGCCCTGTATAAAACACTTTTTTTCCACTGCTGAATTTCTTGTACTTGTTTCACAGTAGCTTAAGTGCCTCCTCTTCTTTTCCCCAAGTTCCTACTAATATAATATCTTACTGGGGGGATTTTGTCCCTGAAATTATTCTTTTTGACTCTAGGGTAGACATGAGGCAGGGTGTCATTTTTCCAAGTTTGATAAGACAATGACAGTTAGTGTTAGGAATGGACAGAAGGGGCTGGACCTTGGCCGTAGACCCACTGGAAATGGAGTGGACAGGAATAAAATGACCAAGCTGGCTTGGACAATGTAGAAGCTCACAGCTGTCTATAGAGAATGCCCAAGGGATTTCTGTTCTTAAACCAGAAAACCAAGACTTGCCACTCTCTGGCTCTGAAGTTCTCAATCATAAACAACTTCATGTCTACCCTTCACAGCAGAGAGAAAGGAAAGTGCCCTTGCATATGCCTGAAGGTTTTTATTTTGGTAAGAACACCTAACATGTGAACTGCCCTCTTAACAGATTTTTAAGTGTACAGTATAATATAGTTATCTGTAGGCATAATGTTGTTCAGAAGATCTCTAGAACTTACTAATTTTGCATAACTGAAATTTTATGCCCATTGATTCACCTGTTCTCCTCATCTTAGATCTTGACCTTTCATCCTCAGTCTGCCAGATCATCACTTTGCCATAATTTTGACTACTCTCATGTTGGCCCTGATGATCACTGGAGTCCCAGGAGTTTCAAACCCTGCTTTAAGAAAAATTTGGACATATTAGGAAAACTAACAGACTTTTATGGTAGAGTTTACCCACTTCAGAATGCCAGCAAATGCTGAGGATGCACACAAGAGCTTACAACCATTTCTTATGATCAAAGGCAGGATGCCCTCCTACACACCAAAAACCTAAGGTAAAAAACAGAAATCACTGGCAAGCTGTCCCTAAATGCCAGCCAGTTAACACAACAAGAGTACAGCTTCTCATTCTGTCAGGAGGAATTTTGTGCTATCTAGCACCTGCCACAAGCCTTTGTCCACAGGTGGCAAAGCTCCTGCCATCCTGAGCAGCACATGGCCGAGGGGAGGCAGTGGCTGACCTCCTTGGTAACCAGTTATGACAGCCTGACAGCAGACCGGCTGGACGCTCCAGACTGTCACCAAATATGTCACAGAGTGCTTCCCAGGCTCAAGCATTTAATTTACTTTACATAAAATAAAAAGTTAGACTCTGGTTTGTTCTATTTATTTATTTATTTATTTATTTAAGATTTATTTAAGATTTATTCATTTATTTGAGAGAGAGTGCGTGCACATGTGCTCTGGGGAGGGACAGAGGGAGAGGGAGAAGGACAGGGAGAGAGTCTCAGGCAGACTCCCTGCTGAGCATGGGAGCCCAAACTGAACCGGGGTTTAGTCTTACAAACCTGAGATCATGACCTGAACTGAAATCAAGAGTTGGATACCTAGAGGCACCTGGGTGGCTCTGTTGGTTAAGCGACTGCCTTCGGCTCTGGTCATGATCCTGGAGTCCCTGGATCGAGTCCCGCATCGGGCTCCCTGCTCGGCAGGGAGTCTGCTTCTCCCTCTGACCCTCCCCCCTCTCATGTGCTTGCTCTCTCTCATTCTCTCTCTCTCAAATAAATAAATAAAATCTTTAAAAAAAAAAAAAAGAGTTGGATACCTAATCGACTGAGGCACATGGGCGCCCCTCTTTTCTTTCCTTTTAAAGCAAAACTCCTTTTCTTTAAAAGAGGAAATCTAATAGGGAATCCCGATATATAAAATAGAGCAAAATAGAAGTCCTTTGGGTGAAATTGAGGGCGGGTGATAGAGATGGGCTGGAGCATATCTGCTTAGCTTTCTCTCAACATCCAACCCATTTAAAGACCTTCAACTAATGCCCTGGAATTCAGTTCGACAAACAGAAAAAATTGAGGCTAGAAAATCTCCAGTGTACCTCCATTTCAGTCAAGCTCCATGAAGGTGAGGCTCTGCCTTGCTCATTCCTGAATCCTGAGAACCTAGCATGGTTCTGGCACATAGTAAGTACACACACACACACACACACACACACATTTGATGAATAGATAAATACAAGATTTTTTTACATGTTATGAGATATATCAATTTATTTCAGATTATACCTCCATGTGACCAATAGAGTTGGTTTTCAGCATTAACCTCTCTTTCTGACTATCCACCCTATACCTTCCACCAGCTTTTCTCTGCACACATATAAAAGCTCAGCTTTAGCTTCCTTGGGATTGCATCTAAAACACCAAATGTAAATGTCTCCCAAATGGGGAGACAGCTTGTTTATACAGGAATAATTGCTTCAGCACAGTGTCCTCCTTTACGGCAAAACTTGAAGAAAATGCTGAGTAGTCAGATTCCTTGCCTTTGCATTAGGAAAGAATTTAAAACCTATTTCAGGCTTTTCTTTGGCCTCATGTAAAAATGAAGCTTTTCTTCCCAAGCTAAGGGCAAAGCAAAGAAATCTAACCCTGACTTATACTTTCCCTGAGCCCCCAAAATGAGTCCAGGTCAAAACAGGATTTTTCCCTTGTTTCCTTAAATTGGGGCCAGTCAGAGATGAATGGATGTTCCTGTGCCAGTTTGAAACTGCTGTAAAGGGTGTAAGCAATGCATCTCTTCGTTGTTCCCTCCCCTGCCCTCACCTGAAGGGGACAGTGCTAAGTGTGGTTTCTGCCACCTAAGAGAAGGCTGGAGGCTTCCCCTGGATCCTGGGGCAAGCCATCAGGTGGCAGATTCACCAAGGAGCCCGCCAGCTGGCTTGACTTCATTACTGTTTATCATTATGTCTACTTCTTCTAAAATTTCTCTTTATTTAATCACCTAATACTATTTTTATTGGCCTGTCAGAATGTGGGGGAGAGTAGAAGGGAATTCATTTCATGTGTTGTGGAACATTATTATGGTAAAATATTAGGACAAGTCTATACCTTCCTCCTTTAAAAAATAAGATACAAAACCAATTAAAGTTAAGTGATTACTGAGATGCATCTAATTAGTTATTAACTTACACACATCAAGCTATGATGGCAGCTTTCACAGCAAAAATCCTGTTGGTGTTGATACAGAAGATAATTGATATCACAGAGGCCTCCGCTTCTCAGGCAATTGCTTAAGAAAGCACCTTCACAGCTCAGAGCCTTCTCTCCCTTTGGGTTGGGGTACATTTTCGTCAATCTGACAAGATCTGTCAGATATTATCAGACAATTGATCACCAACTGCTTGCAAGTCTTAATCCATCGTTTGATCACACATCAAGAAAAATTGCTTTTTATGTCTTACATCTTGGCCATGAGAAAGGGGAAGAAAGCAGAGACTTAGGCTTCCGGCTCCAGCTCATTACTTTTTTGCAAATGATAGATGGGTTCACTAGGCAATTTAACTTTAAAATGATCTTTTCCCCTTTCTCAAATAAGCAAATAGAAGGAGCTTTGCAGCACAAGCTGAGTGGAAAGGGAGTCAGCCTGCTGTTCCTTTTGTGTCTCTATAATAGGCGCCCATGTGTGGATGGAGGCATGTATGCTTAGTAAATATGTATTTATTTAGTATTACTGCATCTACTTCTAAATAATAGGATTTAAAGTGGACACACACAGAGAGACTAACTTTCACTCTCCAGGACATAGCTATAATCATTTTACACATTTCTTCTAGAGCACTTATGTTATATATAAAGTAATTTGAAATGACTTCTAGTTTACAAAAAAAAAAAAATGAGTATTATATAATGACACAGTAAAAACCAATTCTAAAATACATCACTTCCCCCACCATGAATCCAGTTATGTTATTGTCAAAACCCTGACCTTATGTATCTAGCAGTGTATCTTCTAGCTTTTCAGAATGGGGCAAAACCTAATAATGCAGGAATTAGCCATGTTTCTAATACTTGATTGCTATTTAATATCAAAAAGAGAAAGTATCTAATAGTTAAACCTCAAAGTTTTTGAGGGATTCCATTTAAATTGTCAACATACACACAAATATCCTGGTGATCTGTAAGTAGTATTTCCAAAGTTCACAGCATTCAGACATTACAGTTGCTTTCTTTGAGGCCAGGAAGGAAAACTCCCAACTCCCCATTTCTTGTTTTCCCACCTCTCTTGCACTGAAAACCTCCCTGGAAATCTTCCACTATCGTACATCCTCTGTAATTTAAAGACACAAAGAACTGAAAGTCAGTCTTTGCGTGCTTAAGTAAAATGAAAGGCACTGAGAGGTATGTAATTAGTGCTTTTTCTGTGTCGTGGCAACTCGAGATTGACAGTGTTTCCAAATACTAGCCACTAAATTCTACAGTCAAGCAGTATGTGGCTGGCCTGCAAGCTTTTGTCAATAAATGGAAAACCCCATAAGGCCAGGGACTGGACCCCAACCCCTAGCAAAATTTGTGTCAGGCACAGAGCGTGCTCCAGTAAAATGTTTGTTCTGATGAAATGCAGATAAAAGCTCTAGCTTAGTTAAAACTGTTGCACCAAAGTTGATTGCCTAGTTTTGATCATGTGCTTATGTAAGATGTTATCATTGGGGGGAAGTGGAGGAAGGATACATGGGAACTCTGTTCTCCTTTTGCAGCTTGTAGGTGGGTCTAAAATTATTTCAAAATACAATTAAAAAATTACTGAAAAGCGAATGCATCTCTAATTCTTTAAGCCTGCTGAATGTGCTACGCATTTGAGGCACCGAAGTCTTAGGGCTGCAGCGTGGTGCCTTTTTTCCTTGTTTTTATTGCACCTCTTTCCACCTTTTCCCTTTGTCCATTGCCCAGATTCTGGTTCTGCCTCTAGTCCAAATGTGCTCCTTATATCTGATCTTCCCCAAAGTTTGACTATTAGCCCTCCCTGAGAAATTTTGGCTCAGACTTCCTTTGTCAAGAATTTCTTCTTTTGGCCTGGATTTCCTCTTTGCACCACCACTGCATCTTTCTCGTTGGCCTTCTCAGCACCGTTTCCCTTTTGCCCAGCTAGTGTGTGTGTGTGTGTGTGTGTGTGTGTGTGTGTGTGTGTGTGTTGGGGAGGGCTGATGTACAGAATGGAAATGATGAAGGGTAAGGTTGAGATTTAGTCTGTGGTAACCTGTATCTCTGAAGTAGATTTCTGTGTATAAAGAACAATTTCCTGCCGGGGAGAGACTCTACCTAGTTTATCAGATCCATCAAATTGAACTCTTCAGCTTCACTATATGTTTTGTGAAAATACTATCAGAGCCTTCAAAGTTTACCTTGCTCCATACCTGTTCTCACAGCTGGGTGGCAAGAGCACGATCCCTGTCACCATAAATGACAAAGAGAATGGACTTACTGAGACCACACCCTGAGGCCAAACAGCATGGTCTGTGCATTTATCTCAAACTGGATTTGCCTTTGGGAAATCAGCTGGGACCCTCAAGGGCTTCCCCACCACTCTATTCATATAAGGGACAGTCGAATGCAATGGCATTCAACACAGGCACTGGGGCCATATTATTTTGAATCCAGCTCTGTTTACTAGCAATGGGACTAGACAAGTTACTTAATCTCTCTGTATTTTAGTTTTGCCATCTGTAAAATGGGAATGATAATTATTCCTAGTTTATAGGGATCTTATGAGAATAATATGAGTTAGTGTTTTGAAAAGCACCAGGCTCACCCATAGTTGGCACTCAGTGAAAGTAACTGCTATTTTCTAATTCCTTTTCTACTTCTTTTCCCTTATTCCCCCTCTACTGCCTCCTTATAAAGGAACTGAAACTCCTTGCGCTGGCTTTCTCCTTGTATCTTACAATGCTCTGAGCTGAGAGAGGGCAGCATGGATTTGGATTGGACTAGAAGTCAGACTGCTGAGAAAGATAAGCTTAGAGGCATGGTTGAATATTGTCTTGTCTTTTCTTTTCATAGCATTTTATTTTTATATTTTATAAATACTTTACATTTATATTTTCATAACAAATATAAGCTGAACATTGATACTTTGCTGAATATAGCTCCCAAGTGTTAAATGTGATGTTTAGAGGCATAAAACACTCTGACGTAACTACAACTATGGAATGGAACAGTGTTTCCAAGAGCTCCTCAGTTTTCCCAATCTTTGCTGGGGTGAGCGCTATCTACTGACACTTGAACTAATGGCCTCCCAATCCCAGGCAAATGGCATCCAATCCGTTCCACCCCTTCCAGTCAGCAACACAAAGTAATGAAAACTTGTTGCCTGAGTCCTTTCTCATTAGCTCTGGAGACGCAGATTAAAAATCATTCTTTGGTTGTATTTATTAAGTTTATATGATCCGCTTTCTAAGAAGCATTTACAACAAACAATGAGTTATAGCTAAAACCAATGTGAGCGAGCAATAAACTCAAATTAGACGAGACAAAATTAAATTTTCATGTATCATAAATGAAATATCCATTAGGGACTTCTCAATGACCTTCAGGTTCAGCAAATTCTGTGTTAAAACTTCCAACGTGAAAGATATGAGTACTGGGCCAGATAACATGCATTTCAGATACTGTGGAGGAAAAGGCCCAGCCAGCCACAGTAAACAAATGTAGCTAGTTTTGGAGAAATGCTATTGACAGTAAAATTCTAATTTTACTCCAGCTCCCAGAACAGATGTACCTCCGAGTCCATAGACTGCAATACTTAACTGCAGCTACTCAGCTGTGACCTTCAGCCCCAGGCTCACTGCAATAAAATTTTCATGCAACCATATGGAAGAATATTTTAATAGAGATTTACTGTCAGTAACTGTCCCAAAGGAGCAAATAAGGAAGCTGTAACATATTGCGTACAGTAAATCAAGGGGACTTCAATGGAAAAACGAAACCTCCCGGAGGCAAGCATCTTTAAAATTACAGGCAACACTTTGTACAAATATGTGTACAAAGGACTAGATATGCACTCAGTTAAGTAGCTCAAAATGGTTTCGATTTGCAGATATATTTATTTAGAATTTATTTATTGGATTTTATAAGTGGCAAGCACTTACCTGTCAGGGCTGAATGCCTATGTATCCCCCTTCCCTGGGGCAAAACGGAAGTGAGGGAGGGGTGACTTCAACTGAAAATCTTACCCAACCAGGGATTGTGGCAGGCAGCATAAATTGCACCCTCTCTATAGCCAGGTTTACTTCAATTTCGGGTGAGGTATTAAGCACAGGGACAAAATATTCCCTTAGCCAGTATACAAACAGTACTGGATGAGTTATTTGAATGGTTAAAAATTCAGCTTAAACAATAAATGAGGACACATGTTGATCAAAACTCCCAGTGGGGCAGAATGCATTCAGAGTCCCTACATGAGTCCTTGATTATGTTTTACCCAGCATTTTTGCGTGTAAAAATGTCTCCTCTTTGTGAAGCTATAAAATGGCAATTTTTGTCTAAATGGGTCTTGCGCTGGTTGGAATCAGTAAATCAGATCTCATGCTCTTCTCCTGACCCTGTGTTTATTTGGAGATAGGAGTCCACGGCACAGGGCCACAGGTGAGCTAAGAAGGAGGGATGGAGCCTGAGCGTGTCACCTGCACGGCTCCATGCTTCAGTTCACTTAGTTACCACCACTACACCATTTCCTTGCTCGGTTTCAGCCCTTGCTGTTAAGAGCATTTCAGTTTCAGATATTTGTTTCCTGAGGGCAAACAAGCAGCCATCTCCCCCTCTACTCAACTGATGGAAACTCTAATGTGAGGGGCAGTAATTCAGAGATAAATAGACCGAACACTGCCCGTGACAGTTCATATTTTATGGTGAAGAGAAGGCCTAAAACCTAAAAAACTCATGTGTAGGAGGCATAGCACAAATGCCTCATCCATGGTACGTAATGAAGGAAGATGTCTTGGCATCAAACTGAAAATCAAAATATCCAAGTGACCGTGAATAGGAGAATCAGGTGATAAATCTTTATGTTTTGCTAAATGCCCGTGGGTTGTCACATTTGACAAAGAGTTATAACAATAGAAGAATTGTCATATCTGATAAATGTGTCTTAGGCATTCCATTCTTTTGTTGAAGTGGTCCCAGTTACTATAAAACCCAGGTAACATGCACGCATGTACAGATTCAGAACAGGTTAGGTTACACACTGAAAGTGAATTATCTTGACTAATCAGAACTTGGATGGAAATTGTAATGCAATAGGAAAAAAGCTTGAGACGTTAGTTCATGCTATCACATTAATGTATAAATCATGTTACATGGCTAACGATGAGTTCGTTACCCACCCATTTTCCCAGTGTTTCAATTACTGTACTTTTTTTCACAATTGGATAATGTATTCTCTGGACCCTTTAAGGATACTTTATTTCACATTGAAATTGAAGTTGAAACCAGAAATGCTCCTCAAAACATGTGAGTTTGGGGACACAAATGTATGCATGATATGTATAGCTTGTTTCTTTGAGAGAAAGGCTGATTAGGATGAATCTCCAGAGTCCTTGCATTATTTGGCTGTGTCTTACTCTTTTCGTCTTTATAAGGGATAGAATGGGCATGTAAAGACAATTTTTGTCTGTGTTTAATTTCGTGAATTTACCAAGAAGGATGAGTCATGTCTTACTTTTTAAAAAAAATTTTTTTATTGTTATGTTAATCACCATACATTACATCATTAGTTTTTGATGTAGTGTTCCATGATTCATTGTTTGTGCATAACACCCAGTGCTCCATGCAGAATGTGCCCTCTTTAATACCCATCACCAGGCTAACCCATCCTCCTACCCCCTCCCCTCTAGAACCCTTAGTTTGTTTTTCAGAGTCCATTGTCTCTCATGGTTCATCTCCCCCTCCAATTCCCCCCTTCATTCTTCCCCTCATGCTATCTTCTTCTTTTTTTTTCTTAACATATATTGCATTATTTGTTTCAGAGGTACAGATCTGTGATTCAACAGTCATGCACAATTCACAGCGCTCACCGTAGCACATACCCTCCCCAATGTCTATCACCCAGCCACTCCATCCCTCCCACCCCACCCCCCACTCCAGCAACTCTCAGTTTGTTTCCTGAGATTAAGGATTCCTCCTATCAGTGAGGTCATATGATACATGTCTTTCTCTGATTGACTTATTTCGCTCTGCATAACACCCTCCAGTTCCATCCACGTCGTTGCAAATGGCAAGATCTCATACCACATCTTCTTTATCCATTCATCTGTCGATGGACATCTTGGCTCTTTCCACAGTTTGGCTATTGTGGACATCGCTGCTATAAACATCGGGGTGCACGTACCCCTTCGGATCCCTACATTTGTATCTTTGGGGTAAATACCCAGTAGTGCAATTGCTGCGTCATAGGGTAGCTCTAATTTCAACTTTTTGAGGAACCTCCATACTGTTTTCCAGAGTGGTTGCACCAGCTTGCATTTCCACCTACAGTGTAGGAGGGTTCCCCTTTCTCTGCATCCCCGCCAACATCTGTCGTTTCCTGACTTGTTAATTTTAGCCATCCTGACTGGTGTGAGGTGGTATCTCATTGAGGTTTTGATTTGGATTTCCCTGATGCCGAGCGAGGTTGAGCACTTTTTCATGTGTCTGTTGGCCATTTGGATGTCTTCTTTGGAAAAATGTCTGTTCATGTCTTCTGCCCATTTCTTGATTGGATCATTTGTTCTTTGGGTGTTGAGTTTAAGAAGTTCTTTATAGATTTTGGATACTAGCCCTTTATCTGATATGTCATTTGCAAATATCTTCTCCCATTCTGTCGGTTGTCTTTTGGTTTTGTTCACTGTTTCTTTTGCTGTGCAAGAGCTTTTTATCTTGATGAAGTCCCAATAGTTCATTTTTGCCCTTGCTTCCCTTGCCTTTGGTGATGTTTCTAGGAAGAAGTTGCTGCAGCTAAGGTCAAAGAGGTTGCTGCCTGTGTTCTCCTTTAGGATTTTGATGGACTCCTGTCTCACATTGAGGTCTTTCAACCATTTTGAGTCTATTTTTGTGTGTGGTGTAAAGAAATGGTCCAGTTTCATTCTTCTGCATGTGGCTGTCCAATTTTCCCAACATCATTTGTTGAAGAGACTGTCTTTTTTCCACTGGACATTCTTTCCTGCTTTGTCGAAGATGAGTTGACCATAGAGTTGAGGGTCCATTTCTGGGCTCTCTATTCTGTTCCATTGATCTATGTGTCTGTTTTTGTGCCAGTACCATACTGTCTTGATGATGACAGCTTTGTAATAGAGCTGGAAGTCTAGAATTGTGATGCCGCCAGCTTTGCTTTTCTTTTTCAACATTCCTCTGGCTATTCGGGGTCTTTTCTGGTCCCATACAAATTTTAGGATTATTTGTTCCATTTCTTTGAAAAAAGTGGATGGTATTTTGATGGGGATTGCATTAAATGTGTCGATTGCTCTAGGTAGAATTGACATCTTCACAATATTTGTCCTTCCAATCCATGAGCATGGAACATTTTTCCATTTCTTTGTGTCTTCCTCAATTTCTTTCATGAGTATTTTATAGTTTTCTGAATACAGATCCTTTGCCTCTTTGGTTAGATTTATCCCTAGGTATCTCATGGTTTTGGGTGCAATTGTAAATGGGATTGACTCCTTAATTTCTCTTTCTTCTGTCTTGTTGTTGGTGCATAGGAATGCCACTGATTTCTGTGCATGGATTTTATATCCTGCCACTTGACTGAATTCCTGTATGAGTTCTAGCAGTTATGGGGTGGAGTCTTCTGGGATTTCCACATAAAGTGTCATATCATCTGCAAAGAGTGAGAGTTTGACTTCTTCTTTGCTGATTTGGATGCCTTTTATTTCTTTTTGTTGTCTGATTGCTGTGGCTAGGACTTCTAACACTATGTTGAATAGCAGTGGTGATAGTGGACATCCCTGCCATGTTCCTGACCTTAGGGGGAAAGCTCTCAGTTTTTCCCCATTGAGAATGACATTTGCTGTCAATTTTTCATAGATGACTTTTATGATATTGAGGTATGTACCCTCTATCCCTATACTCTGAAGAGTTTTGATCAAGAAAGGATGCTGTACTTTATCAAATGCTTTTTCCGCATCCATTGAGAGGATCATATGATACTTGTTCTTTCTTTTGTTAATGTATTGTATCACGTTGATTGATTTGTGGATGTTGAAACAACCTTGCAGCCCAGGGAATCCCACTTGGTCGTGGTGAATAATCCTTTTAATGTACTGTTGGATCCTATTGGCTAGTATTTTGGAGAGAGTTTTTGCATCCATGTTCATCAAGAATATTGGTCTGTAATTCTCCTTTTTGATGGGGTCTTTGTCAGGTTTTGGGATCAAGGTAATGGTGGCCTCATAAAACGAGTTTGGAAGTTTTCCCTCCATTTCTATTTTTTGGAACAGTTTCAGAAGAATAGGTATTCATTCTTCCTTAAATATTTGGTAGAATTCCCCTGGGAAGCCATCTGGCCCTGGGCTTTTGTTTTTTGGGAGATTTTTGATGACTGCTTCAATTTCCTTAGTAGTTATAGGTCTGTTCAGGTTTTCTATTTCTTCCTGGTTCAGTTTTGGTAGTTGATACATCTCTAGGAATGCATCCATTTCTTCCAGGTTATCTAATTTGCTGGCATAGAGTTGCTCATAATATGTTCTTATAATTGTTTGTATTTCTTTGGTGTTGGTTGTGATCTCTCTTCTTTCATTCATGATTTTGTTGATTTAGGTCATTTCTCTTTTCTCTTTGAGAAGTCTGGCCAGGGGTTTATCAATCTTGTTAATTCTTTCAAAGAACCAGCTCCTAGTTTTGTTGATCTGTTCTACTGTTCTTTTGGTTTCTATTTCATTGATTTCTGCTCTGATCTTTATTATTTCTCTTCTCCTGCTGGGTTTAGGCTTTATTTTTTGTTCTTTCTCCAGCTCCTTTAGGTGTAGGGTTAGGTTGTGTATTTGAGACCTTTCTTGTTTCTTGAGAAACGCTTGTATTGCTATATACTTTCCTCTTAAGACTGCCTTTGCTGCATCCCAAAGATTTTGAACAGTTGTGTTTTCATTTTCATTGGTTTCCATGAATTTTTAAAATTCTTCTTTAATTTCCTGGTTGACCCATTCATTCTTTAGTAGGATGCTCTTTAGCCTCCATGTATTTGAGTTCTTTCTGACTTTCCTCTTGTGATTGAGTTCTAGTTTCAAAGCATTGTGGTCTGAAAATAGGCAGGGAATGATCTCAATCTTTTGGTACCAGTTGAGACCTGATTTGTGACCTAGGATGTGATCTATTCTGGAGAATGTTCCATGGGCACTAGAGAAGAATGTGTATTCTGTTGCGTTGGGATGGAATGTTCTGAATATGTCTGTGAAGTCCATTTGGTCCAGTGTGTGATTTAAAGTTTTTATTTCCTTGTTGATCTTTTGCTTAGATGATCTGTCCATTTCAGTGAGGGGGTGTGTTAAAGTCCCCCACTATTATTGTATTGTTGTCGATGTGTTTTTTGATTTTGTTATTAATTGGCTTATATAATTGGCTGCTCCCATGTTAGGGGCATAGATATTTACAATTGTTAGATCTTCTTGTTGGATAGACCCTTTAAGTAGGATATAGTGTCCTTCCTCATCTGTTATTACAGTCTTTGGTTTAAAATCTAATTTGTCTGATATAAGGATTGCCACCCCAGCTTTCTTTTGGTGTCCATTAGCATGGTAAATGGTTTTCCACCCCCTCACTTTCAATCTGGGGGTGTCTTTGGGTCTAAAATGAGTCTCTTGTAGACAGCGTTATTGATGGGTCTTGTTTTTTAATCCAATCTGATACCTGTGTCTTTTGATTGGGGCATTTGGCCCATTTACATTCAGGGTAACTATTGAAAGATAGGAATTTAGTGCCATTGTATTGCCTGTAAGGTGACTGTTACTGTATATTGTCTGTGTTCCCTTCTGGTCTATGTTGCTTTTAGGCTCTCTCTTTGCTTCAAGGACTCCTTTCAATTCTTCTTGGCTGGTTTCGTGTTTGCAAATTCTTTTAGTTTTTGTGTGTCCTGGAAGCTTTTTATCTCTCCTTCTATTTTCAATGACAGCCTAGCTGGATATAGTATTCTTGGCTGCATATTTTTCTCATTTAGTGCTCTGAAGATATCATGACAGTCCTTTCTGGCCTGCCAGGTCTCTGTGGATAGGTCTGTTGCCAATCTAATGTTTCTACCATTGTAGGTTACATATCTCTTCTCCCGAGCTGCTTTCAGGATTTTCTCTTTGTCTGTGAGACTCGTAAGTTTTACTATTAGATGTCGGGGTGTTGACCTATTTTTATTGATTTTGAGAGGGGTTCTCTGTGCCTCCTGGATTTTGATGCCTGTTTCCTTCCCCAGATTAGGGAAGTTCTCTGCTATAATTTGCTCCACTATACCTTCTGCCCCTCTCTCTCTTTCTTCTTCTTCTGGGATCCCAATTATTCTAATGTTGTTTCGTCTTATGGTATCGCTTATCTCTCGAATTCTGCCCTCGTGATCCAGTAGTTGTTTATCTCTCTTTTTCTCAGCTTCCTTATTTTCCATCATTTGGTCTTCTATATCACTGATTCTCTCTTCTGCGTCATTTATCCTAGCAGTTAGCGCCCCATTTTTGATTGCATGTCATTAATAGCCTTTTTGATTTCGACTTGGTTAGATTTTAGTTCTTTTATTTCTCCAGAAAGGGTTTCTCTAATAACTTCCATGCTTTTTTCAAGCCCAGCTAGTATCTTTAAAGTCATGATTCTGAACTCTAGATCTGACATCGTACTAATGTCCGTATTGAGTAGGTCCCTGGCAGTCGGTACTACCTCTTGTTCTTTTTGTTGAGGTGATTTTTAATGTTTTGTCATTTTGTCCAGAGGAGAATAGATGAATGAGAGAACAAAATGCTAACAGGGTAACAACATCCCCAGAAAATATACTCTAAACAAATCAGAAAAGACCTGAAACGGGGGGAAAAGAAAGGGAAAGAAAGAAAAAAGAAAAAGGAAAAAAAAGAAAAAGGAAAAGATAAATGCAAACAAAAACAGACCAAAACAAACAAACAAAAAAACCAGAATATGATCAAATATGATCAGGCTGGTGCATAGATAAGTGCCACACACTAGATTTTGGATGTATTTTGGTCTGTTAGAAGAGAGTGCCTCCCAAAATTTTAAAGAAAGAAAAACTTATATATGTACAAAAATAAGGGTTGATATGATGAAGGGATGGAATATGACTGTAAAGATGAAAATTATAAAAAATTTTATAAAAGGAATTCATAAGAAGTTGTTTGAAAATAGAAAGAAGAGGATTTTAAAAAAAGAAAAAGAAAAAGAAAAGGAAAAAAGGAAGAGAATGTGCTCATCAGGAGACTAGAACAAAGCCATACACTAGAGATTTAGGGTTTATTTTGATCTGTTAGAAGAAAGTGTATCTCAAAATTTTAAAGAGAGAACAACTTATATATATATGCCAAAAATAAGGGTAACTGCTATGAAGGGATAGAATATGACTCTAAAAATGAAAAATAAAAATGTTTTGTTTTTTTTTTTAAAAAAGGGATTGATAAGATGTTGGTTGAAAAGGGGAAAAAGAAAAATTAAAAAAAAAAAAAGACAGTTAAAAAAAATTAACTTTGAAAGACTAAAGAATCATGGTAAAAAAGCCATGGATTCTATGTGCAGTATTCCCCTAGTGCTGGAGTTCTGCCATTCTCATGGATCGGTAAACTTGGTCTTGGCTGGCTGTTCTTGCTGATCTTTGGGGGAGGGGCCTGTTGCCATGGTTCCTAAATGTCTTTGCCGGAGGTGGAATTGCTCTGCCCTTGCCAGTCCGGGCTTAGTTATCTGCTCGGGTTTGCTCTCTGGAGCTTTTGTTCCCTGCAAGCTTTTGGTGCAGCTTTGGAGGCCAAGAGTGAAAATGGTGGCCTCCCAATCTCCGCCCCGGAGGAGCCAAGAACTTGGGGCCCCACTCCTCAGTGTGCCCCCAGAGAAAAGCAGTCAGTCACTCCCGTCTCCCCAGTCTCCGGCTGCACTCCGCGCTCACCCGGCCTGTGACCCAGTGTTTTTATCTCTGGCACCCGACCCCGTGTGGAGTCTCCAAACCCAGCAGATCCCTGCGGTGTGCTCCTGTGCCGCTCCTCCCTGGGGAGGAAGAGGAGTCTCCCCGGATCTGCCGCTTGTTGGGTCCCTGCTGGAGGAGCAGTGGCCCGACTGTGCTGCAGATCATGGTTTATGGTAACCCTGAGCTGAGAGCCCATGCCTTGGCTCCGTCTCTGCAGCCGGCTTCCCTGCTCCGATACCTGGGAGCTCTGCCGCACTCAGGCACCCCCGGTCTTTCTGTGACCCCGAGGGTCCTGAGACCACACTGTCCCACGAGGGTTCCACCCCCCCCCCC
>NW_022589715.1:28211143-28376048 GCF_004348235.1 Phoca vitulina
CCCCCCCCCCCCCCCCCCCCCCCCCGCTTAGCCACTGGAGCGACGTCCCTCAGCGGAGTCGACTTCTAAAAGTTCCGAATTTGTGCTCTGCTGCTCTATCACTTGGCAGAAGCGGCGGACGGAGGCCCCCTCCCTCGCCGTCTATCCTCCCGAATATTGCGTCGGATTCGCTTCTCCACACGTCCTACCTTCCAGAAAGTGGTCGCTTTTCTGTTCGGAGAGTTGCTGCTATTCTTTTCTTCGATCTCCTGTTGAGTTTGTAGGTGTTCAGAATGGTTTGATCCCTATCCAGCTGAATTCCTGAGACCAGATGAAATCCAGGTCTCCTACTCCTCCGCCATCTTGCTCCGCCCATGTCTTACTTTTTTGATCCCATCTCTAAAACAAGTGATGTCAGAATGCTTACTCATTAAAGGCATTTTTCCCTCCATCTCCTGGAATGCTCAATGACCTTGGCTAGCTCTGTACCCAAAGTTTTTGGTAATCTTGGGCAGTACAGCTTGTCCCTCTCCTCTTCAACCCACTCTCTATTCTGGCAAGTTGGTTTTCTCTTGACCTCCACAGATTCTATATTTAATTTGTCACACCCTCAGGTCACATGACTTCAGAATAAAATTATTTTCCTTCCTTTGTACCTCTCCAAAACTTAGCTTTCATTTAAGACTTTTCAGAGTTCCACATACCCAAACAATCCTATCAAACCATTCTAGGCCCATCACAAAATGCCCAAGGCCAAGTCATTTTCTACTGAGTAGCTAATACATTCTGAGAATATTAATAATTGTTTAATAAATACCCATTGATAATTGATTTGTTGATCTTTTGACCTTCTTTTATTTCTTTTCACCACTTTGCCATGTACTTCAGACTTGGGCTTTCCCCAGAGAACACAAAAGAATGTATTCTGAAGAAATTTTTATTCTTATTCCTCCCACTGAGAACATGCTAGAAAGTAATCATTACTTAATGTAATTTTCCACCTATAGACATCATTTTACAAGCTACAAATAATGTGAATAAAATGTAAGTGTATACCCAACCAACAAACAAAATCTCCCAAATTAAAAGCAATATACAGCTGGAATGAATAAAATAATTTGTTAATTAGAAAAGTATTCATGATAGAGGGTAAGCTCCTCACAGCTGGAACTTATCAAACAAAGACTAACTCAAGAATCTGAGGGAGAGGATTTCCATAAAGAATGGGAGATTAGGTTCAATAAATCTGGGGTCTCTTCCAAATCTGAGATTCTATGATAATTGTCTGAATTTAACCAATTAAGAAAATGATTTTAGTAGTCCTATGAGGTAAGTTTTTTATATTCCAAATATTTTTAAATTATAGCCAGAGTTAGGAGATTAATTTGAAAAAAATCTGAAAATAACGGGTCATTAATTGATTGACTAACTTACTAAAGTCAAAAGGATAGTTTTTCAAAGTGGTATGGGCATGTGGACCTAGCCACAAAGCACTTTGAAATCAATCTTATTCTTAGAACATGCATCTACAGTTTAATTAACCTGTACATGTAAATGAGATGGCTACTGTGCACATTTTAATAAACGAATATTTATGTGCTCATTAGTCTTGTCAATTTTCCTGTGATGTGTTAACTTGGGTACATAAAAAGAAGTAGTGAAATACACTGCCTTCTTGGGAGTCCAGAAAGCTGTACCAGTGCTGTGGTCCCCTACCAAGTTTGGGAAACCTGTCTTTGCATGGTCATACTTTTAGACATACAGAACCGATATTTCATAAGTAGGCACCAATGCAGACATACCAACTATAAGATTTCAGCGTTTCCTCTTTTTATTTGTTACCTGGATTTTATTGGTTTTTAAATATCTTAAGCGACACCCCATTATCCAGAATTTTTGGATGTCAGATGTTTGGGTTAAGTAAACCAAACATCTAATGGCTATCATTTCTTTTTTCATTTCATTTCATTTCATTTCATTTTTTTTTAAAGATTTTATTTATTTATTAGAGAGAGAGAGAGCACAAGCAGGGGGAACAGCAAGCAGAGGGAGAGGGAGAAGCAGACTCTGTGCGGAGCGGGGAGCCCGATGTGGGACTCGATCCCAGAACCCTGGGATCATGATCTGAGCTGAAGGCAGATGCCTAACCAACTGAGCCATCCAGGCGTCCCTCTTTTCCATTTTAATGTAATCTTTTGATATGTGTCCAGAGAAACCATGAAATTTTGTCTTTTCATCATTTGGATTTCTGTGTTGTCAGGGTATGAAGATTTTAAGATCAGGGTTGAAAATGTACTTATCTGAAAACTGTACAGTTGTGTACACATACAGTATACATATGTAAAACTTGGTAAAACTTTATTAATTTGTAACAATTTAGGAAAGTTTTAGTTATAGGATCCTTAAAAATTAATGCAGCACTTCTTTCAAGCAAACAGAATGAGATACTTTCTGCTTTATCAGTGTCTTTGAAGCAAGTATATTTGTTGTTTATAAGTACAAAGGTGCTTTGAAAGTGTTTGAAAGGAGTTTATTCAGTAAGGCTAATGCTGTGCGTGGAATTATTTTTACTTTTCTAATTGGGAAAGCAGACTTTTGCCCTTGGAAAAATAAGAAACTTCTATCTTACCTGAAAAAACACACAATTTTTGAATTAACAATGTATTTGAATCAAAACTTTGTTACATGTTAAGAAACATCTGGAGTAAATGTGGTTTATAGTTATAAACCCAGATATATATTGTGGTTAAATTGAATGTATTTTGGTAAAAATTAGTCTAATTCCTCCAGATTAATTAACATGCATCTCTACTTAGTTAATTAGTTAGTCTAAAGTTTCCTGACTCACAATTCAACGATGAGTTTTTCATGAACTTGTTGGATATTTTCATCCCATCTTCTTTTATCTAGGATCATCCATAAATGTCCCAAGGCACAGCAGAGGGCAAGGAACTACATGGTAGGCAAAAGACAGAGGCTCTGAGTCCACATCTGGATTTCTGTTTGGACACTTAAGAAGTAGTGACATCAAGAACAGCAACCTAGCCTACTGCATTCATGGTGAGGTAAGATGATCCCAACCATAACTATGAAATAACCTTGCCCTCTCCTGAAGTAGGATATTGGATAGATTCAGTGTAATGGTGTTGTTATTAATATTCTTATCCTTGATGTAATTATAATTATTTGATATAGTTATACGAACTAAAATCACTCATGCACAACTCCCTTGTGTGGGGGAAGCAGCCAGGAAAAAGCATGAAATCTTTATCTGTAGTATGGTTTTAGTTTCTCTCCTTACCCTCTTGGAGTTAGCTGCCTGAGTCTTGTTCAGTGTGACAGAAGATCATTCTAGAGTCTGGGAGGAAGCAACGAGATAAACTGCCTAGGTTGTGATGAGGTATGAAGCATCCTGTCACATTTCAGGGTGAAATTCATCTTCAACAAGATTTCCCCCACACCCCCCACCATCACCATTTCACGGCTTGTATTCCCAGAACACGAGTATCAAGATTTCATTTGCCTTGGAGCCCTTCCAGAAATTAACAGCATTAAGAAGAACCATTCTATTAAGTCAGGATGGTGTCCAATAAAAGCAATGAATGATTGGAAAATGGACCGTTTTAATGCTGTTCAGTAAAACCATCGTGAATGTTCTTAATTATGCAATTCCAACCTTCCTGTGTAATTGGCTCATTTGATTTTTTTTTTTTTTTTTTGCCTCTCATGGTATAGAATAATCTGAATTAGGGGTCAGAGTCTTCTAATGTTGTTATATTTGACTAATATTTGAAGATGATGAGGCAAAATATGTAAGCGCATAATATGATTTGGACTCCCCTAGACAACCAACAAGTGAGCATAAAATCTCATAGGACTGACAAAAACGGAAAAATAATTGTACCCTTCAGAGGCATCTAAACTCCATTTGCAAATATAGAGCACTCCATTTTTAAAAACTTTATTCCTTTGGTTTTGAGTAGTTAATATAATCACATGATTCAAAATTCAAGAGGTACAAAAGGGCAGATAGTGAAAAATCTTCCTCCTTGGCATCCAAAGCAACTAATGTTATCAGGTGTGCATGATGCTCTCAGAGATATCTAATGCATATTCAAACAAATTTGTGTAAACTTTCATTTGTTTTTCTCTTATGTGTATGCACAGTAGCATTATCTACTCGGATTTTATATTTCATCATTCAGTCTGGGTACTAGGGATACAGTAGCAGCAAAGCCAAGTCCTTTTGGGAAGCTCACACTTTCATGGTGGGAAGCAGACAAAAAGCACTGAACAAGATAGTTTTAGATCATGAGTGTTTGACACTGACCTACAGGGAAGGGGTTGCTGGTTAATTGAGGTCATAAAGGCTCACCAAGAGGTAAGAATTAAAAAGATAGAAATCACTTTTTAACTTTCGCATTGGTCTGGCTAAACATCTGGTTAAACCCAACAATTTACCACTATGTAGCCCCGCAAAACACGTATGTGGAGAAATGGGATTTGACACAAAATTCACCAACATGCTGACCCTTCAGTGTAATGTGGTGACCCAAAATTTCAAATGTACGCATGCTCATCACTGCCTGACAATGCTCGAAACCACTATGCTATACTCATCTTGCATGACAAAAGCTACAGATAGGAGAGGCCCTAAGAAATTCACTGCCAGATAAAATATTTCATGGAAGGTCTACCAGGAGGCTGGGACCATAACATTGACAGCTGCTTCTCATCTGTACTCACTGTTCCAATCATACTCTAGTCATTCTACAAAACCAGCAAGAAGATAGGGAGGTTAGACTCTTCTCTTATTGTGGTCAGCGTGCCAAGAAAATTGAAATGGAAGGAGAGGGCAGATTGCTAAAACAAGAATTCTGAAAGACAGTTGGCATGACAGTGAGACCAGTAGAAATTCATAGACCAATCGTTTAAACTGAATATCTGGTTTAAAAAGTAAAAAAAAAAAAAAAAATCTGTGCACATTTAGACATTTTCAAAAATCCTAACTTTTGTTCTCAAATATCTTGGATACTAACTATAACTGGTTACTGGGTTAACTTTTCCAATTTCCTTCCAGATGTGCAATATAATGTAGAAGGATCCCAAGATAGCTACTTATAATTTTCCTACAGGTGTGCAAAAACATCTATTTCTATTTCTCTAAAATAATTGAGGAGTTCTCTGGTTAGTTTAGATATGCTGGTTACTTCTAATAGTGACAAAATACACACCAGTTGAGGTTTGGATTTCTGCCAAATGCTGAAACTCCTGAAAGTGATTCATTATTTGAATGCACAGAAATTACTTTAGATCTCATTGAAATTCTGTCCTCATTATGAGCATCAATTATCATCATATTGTAAAATAGATGTAAAAGGGAAGGAGATTGGGTAAATTTTGAGGCAGCTCCTCCCCCTTCTACCCCACTACATGACATGTGCAGGGGGTTGCCTTTTTTTATGGATCCTCACAGCAACTTATATATTTGTATTTCTCATAGGAATGGAGGAAAAAATCTCTTCCCTCCCGCCCAGGTCTTAGTCCGTTTGAGCTGCCGTAACAAAATACCACAAACTGAGTAGCTAATAAACCTTAGAAATGTATTCTCACAATTCTGGAGGCTTGGAAGTCCAAGATCATGGTGCTGACAGATTCAGTGTCTAGTGAGGGCCTGCTTTCTGGTTCACAGATGACTCCTTGCTGTGTCTTCATGGGGTTGGAAGGCCAGGGACCTCTCTGGTTGGTATTAGGTGGTGTGGCTTTTGGGAGCTGCTTAAATCAGGAGCACAAAATGATCCTGCTATTAAACTTGTCTCAGTTGACTCCACTTCAGTGAGTCCTTTCAGGTAAAAGCAAGTGGAATTTTATTTCATATTATTTTTATATCTACGATTAGCTCTTACCCTCCCACATCTAAAGGGAGAAGGGCAGCTCAAACAGTTGTATAGACGGAGAAATGCAGACATCAATGCATTAAATGTTTCATCCAGGGGCTGCCCAGGGTTGGAGGAATGAAAGCCACCCTGCAGTCCCTGACATTAACTTAGAGTTCCTTCCACAGGATCAGATGGTCTTCTGGGAGCTGGGCCAGGAAAGTGAGCCCCTGGAGAATTTAAATTCCCTGAAGGTGTGATGCAATGCCTGCAGATTCCATCTAATGGCACCATTCCAATTCTCTGTAAAAGAGGCAAGGAGCAGGGAAAACTTTGAGTGTTAGCCACTTCCCTCTTTGCAGGGCTACTGCTTCTCAAGAGAAGGGCATCTTCTCTCTTCGGGCCCTCTTCCTCTGTCAGGGCTTATGATGGTGTCCGGTCCCCGGGAGTGGCACTGGAGCTGACTTTGTATTTGTGTTTCTCCATGGTGTGCTTTGGGTTATTGGCATCTGTGGACACAGTCTATTTCCCCAGTGCAGCAACAGCAGGTTCTTCTCCCCGCCCCCACTCAGTTGAGCTGGCCCACAACCAATTCCAAAATTAACATTTGTTTGGCAAACATGCACAGCTGTAATCAGCCTGCTGGTGGTTTGCTGCATAGCCTGCCACCTGCTAGCTCCCTTTCCAGAGAAAAAGAGGGAAGAGAGAAGCTAACTAAGGACAAAGTTCAGGCAAAGGTTTAGGATCTTTCTCCATCTCTTTGCTGCCCTGTGCCATACTCTCTAGTTCACCCCCAAAGAGCACTGCAAATTTGCTTATGGTTTGGATAGCAGTGGGGCAGAGATACTGCTTTGTTTTCCAAATGGCAGAAAGCAACATACTGGTTTCTTCTCAAAGGTTAAGGGTTTTTTTTTGGCTAGGGGGAGGGAGTTGTTTACAGAAGACTGGGTCAGACAATTCTTGTTATGACAGTTATCTAGGGAGGAACATACCCACTCTCATTCAGGATGATGCATGTTAGATGAGAAATGAACCATCCTACAGTTTTGCTGTCTGGAGGTGGAAGAAGGGGAGAGCTGCTCGTGGTTGAAGTTTGACAGGACAAAAAAATCCGAAGAAACTTCTAAAAAGTTTTCTTACAACATTACCAATATTTTTTCACTTGCCTGCGGTCATTTCCTGTTATCTTATAATCCATCCTTTTCTAAGAGAAATTTCATAAAAGAAAGTCTTTTTTAATAGCCTGACTAAAGCTAGTGTGATGAAAACAATAAAAATTCTTGTTTGAAAGTGATTCTTTCTCTGTGTCTAGGACAACCAGGGGGATAAGATAACATAATACGCAGCAGCCCAGTGCTTATGAATTGCCAAGGCCAAGTGAAATTTGAAGGTCCAGAGTTTCAAAAGCCTCACACCCAGTTTTAAACCCAAAAGGCTTGCTTCAGTGGGATCCTTCTGGAGTAGAATTTTCATCCAGTTGTAGGGGCCACTTCTTGCCATCCACCTAGTGTTTGCATTTTCTTGAGGCTTACAGCATCCATTCCACTTTTTTTTCCCTGTCTTCAAATGCTACTTTTTTTTCTTCACTCTTCTCTTCAGGTTCTAGATTGTTCATGTTTTGCTTTGTTCAACAGGTAATTATTTTTGGTGGGGGAAAATGGGAAAAGCCAAGAGGAAGATGGAGAGATAAAAATCTGGGCAGAAAGATGGATTTTTAAAACTAATCTCTAATATCTTATGACATGAAAGAAAAATAAAGACTATTCTGAAAATCCTAAAATTTTAATATTTTGGACCACGTCTTCCAAACTGATAGTAAAGTCTCAGTCTTTTTCAGCTCTGTGGACATGGGAAGTGAAGGTATTAGTAGGAATGTGACAATCCTGTACAACAACCTGGTCAATCTTACTGCTTCACTGAGGCCTTCATGTTTTGAGGAATCTCTTCATAAATTGACAGCCACTGCTAGCTAAATGATTAAAAGGAGAGGAGAAATCTCTAGTCTCTGAGTCAGCCGAATGTACTGTAGAGACTAAGTAGGTGAAGTTGCCTTCCAGACTGTATGACATGCTAATGGGACTTTCTCTCTACATCACAGTTCAAGACGCTTCTAGAGCTCTGTTTCTTAATTCCCTCATTTAGTCTTGCAGGCTCTCTGTTGACTTTAACTTACCTTTCCAGGCTTATTTTTGACAAGCACTCCCAGGCATTCCCCATTCACAAGGGATGACTTATTTCCAAAATATATCCTGGGTTCTCTTGCCCAAATATCTCTGCCTACCATTTCTCCTTTGTCTGGGAATGCTATAAAAATTCTGTTCCACTGAAATATTATCTTTTTTTAATTGAGATATAATTGATATATAACATTGTATTAATTTTAGGTGTACAACATAATTTGATTTATGTACATATTGCAAATCTTTAACTTGTGAAACAATCTGCAATCCTTTCAGATGGACATAATCCCTTATCTTTAATGCCACTAGCCTTTCATGGCACTTATGCTATCCTGGCATGTTAGGCTTTAGCTAGTGTGAATGATTGTCTTCTGCTAAGCAGGTGGCTTCCTGAGAGAAAATTCCACGGTAGCCTTTCTCACCCTTGTATCTTCCACTTTTCCTACCATAGGGCATGCTGCATACGCTCCATACATATTTGTTAAATTAAATTGAATGTGATAAAAATGTTGTTAATGATCACATAGGGATATTCAAAGAGCATAACACACCCGCCCCCCCCAATTAAAAAAAAAAGAGCATCATGCAGAAATATACTTCAAGGAGAATGGGAAGATTAGAAACAAGGACATTGGAGGACTCAAGAGACACAGAAGGTAACTCTCCCGAGAGAGAAAAAAATAAAGGAGAAACCAAAAAGAGAAAGAAAATTATAAGCTTTTCAAAACATAAAGTAAGCTTCTCTCTAGGCTTCCCGTAGGCTTGGAAATGATTTTTTGAGGGGGATTTGTGGGCTGGACTATCTGGTGAGAAGGACCCACATCATCCTCCATGATAACAGAATGTTCCATAGAACCAGAGGAAGACGCAAGCTCCCAGGATACCAGCTGGTGATGATGGGGTAGCCAATCATAGAAAGGATCCAAGAAGCTACCTTTAGCAGATTTCTTATGGGAGGGAACTGCAAAGCATGAATTGAAGCATAAAGCAGCACACCTCAGGCTTTTCAAGTATCTTAGGTAAATGGTTTTACAGACTGAGGTAGGCCAGGAATTTTTCGAAGTTGGCTATACACTACGTATAGATAGTATTATACCTAATATTAAATTTACATTATTAATTAGTATTAATAATTATGGTAATATCATATAACATATAAATATTTATGGAGCCACAGAGGCACTGGGATAGAAACCGTGAAAAACATGGACACCATTTCTTACCCCTTCCTTCACGGAACTCTGCTGGTTGCATTTGTCATACGGTATTTTCTTTCAATCAAACTTATTATAAATTTATGGTAAGGGAACTGTATTTCAGATATTCCAAGGAGTGCCAGGAAAGAAAATATGCCACCAACCAACATTCTATAAAATTAATCACCTGGGAAAATTAATGAAATTGTGCTTGAATATAGGTGTTACATGTAAAAAAAATTATGAATTCTGCCCCTTTCATTGAAAATTAGGTGTATATTTTTACATCTTTCGAAGAACAGTTGAGAGTGGGAGTGAGTGTGTTCTGCCACCAAATTTAAGTGGCTTCAAAAGTCTCCAACTAAAAAAGAAGTCTCCAACTGCCAGGTTTGTGGTAGGACACCAGTGCTTTATTTAGTCCCAGGTATTCTCTGTTTTGGGCCTGGGGGAGAAAGACAAGCCATGGCTGTCTGTTTTCCACACTGTGATTTATTCCTTCATCTGACAGAGGCCCAGCTCAGTACCTGGCATATAGTAGATGCTCAATAAATATTGGCTGTATTCATGAATAAGTGGCAGCTATTTAATTAAGAAAACAGAAATGTGAAGTTTATAAATGTCCACAATTGTTGGGCTGGTTATAGGCTAGTTAGCTTCAGGAGAGAAAGCCATAGGTCTTTAGCAATTAAATAGTATGGGAAAGAGAGATTTCTGCTCCTAGCATTTATAATTTAAAGTCTGTTGCTCAAAGCAAGTCAAGGATAGGATATCACAGGAATATTAGTTCTTATATGATCAAAAGCCAGAGGAGATCCCTAACTTTTGCGTTCAGAGTGTCTTTTTTTTTTTTTTTTTGAGGGAGAGAAAGAGAATGGGAGAGGGAGAGAGAGAGGGAAGAGAGAGAATCTTAAGCAGGCTCCATGCCCAGCAGGGAGTCCTACATGGGGCTCAATCTCACGACCCTGAGATCCTGACCTGAGCTGAAATCCAAAGAGTGGGACGCTTAACTGACTGAGCCACCCAGGTGCCCCCAGAGTGCTTTTGAGGAGAGTTTACGGGAATGCATGAGAGGTTTCTACTCAGGAATAGTATCCATGCTGCTGGGGAGGGCTCAAGTTTTATTTGCTAGACTCATGGTCTTTTGGGAAAATCTCCCATTCCCTCGATCACCTGAAACTTTCCAAGACCTCTAACATTTCCATCTTCAGTCACTCTCACTTCAGCCCAACCAATGACATAAGAGAGAAAGACAAAATTTGGAAAATATTATCTGGATATTTCAAACCACAACCTCACCTATCTGAATAATTCTGGCAGAATTGTGTTTTTGCATGCACGATCCAGACAAATGCCATTTCTTATGTGGCTGCAGATACTGACTCCTTCCAGGTTTCCAGAAGCCTAGGGAGTGCAGCAGGGGAAGGCCTTATATAAAAGTAGGGAAATGCTTGTGAGCAGAGAGTTCAAGATTACAGGAGTATCTTTTCAATGGAAACACCAGAATTCAAGGTGTGTAACTTATGCAGCTTCATTCTTTAGTATCATAGTTGCTTAGTGAGAATGCTTGTCTTCTTAGAATGTGCTCTCTGCTTTTAGTTAGGTGATGCATTTTGTAGACAAGTAACCTTGAAAGGAAAATACCAGTTTCTTTGCACTTAGCAAGTATTTCCTGGGTGGGACTTTGTGCTTTGCAAGCCTTCCCACATCAGGCCCTTCAAGCTTTTCTCCCTTTCATTCCATCTGCCACCATGGTTGGATTAGTTCAACATATACTTTTTAGTTTCTAAAGTGTTTTAGCTAGTGTTCTAGGCATGGGACACAAAGATGCAGAAAACAACCCCTGCCCACTGGTAATTTCCAGTCTAATGGGGAAGACAGCTGTATTCCCAGATGATTTCAGAATACAAAGTACTACGAAGGAGGTTATGAACTCAGGGTGCTTTCTCTAGTATGCAGCTACAAATATTTGCCTAGAAGTAGGTGTTATTACATGCTTTCCTGTACCTCTTTCTTTTTTCCCTGATTGTTTTTAGACTCCTTGAAGGCAGTGCTCATGTGTTTGTTACTTCCTTACTTTCCTCCTAGATGACATTCTCAGTAAATGCTCATATGAATGACTCTGGATTCATAGTTGACAATGCAGTCACTTTCTTATTGGCTTTTTATACAGTTTTTGCAATTTAGATTCTGAAGTCACTAGGAGAGAGAAAAGGGGACCCCAAACTCAGATTGTTAGGAAATTCATTATCTAGCATTTTAGTTGTACCTTCTCTGAAAGACCAGACTAATCTTTCGAGCTTTGTGGAGCCTTAATTTAGAGTTACTATTGACTATTCATTATCACGAGGTTGCTCAAGTGGCGAAGAGCATGTGTGGTGTTTAATGTGATCTTAAACATTACTATCTACGGTAAATAAGGAAGGGGGCACAAGCATTAGAGTTGCTGTTTAATGATGTATGAAAAAGCTGCCTGGTAAAGTGCACCATTAAGAAAAGCTGAAACCAGTGCCGAACAATGACCTGATGATATACTGAGACCTCGTGGCTAAGGCCAGGTCTCCTAACTTGGAAAGTGATGAGCATCAAGTACCCTTGCATAATAAAGAAACTAAGGGAAATCCATGGAGGCAGAGGGGCAGAGGGAATCTTGGGTTGGAAAAGGAATGAGAGAAGGCTTGCACTGGCATGGGTTCTTGTAGTCTCTTCCTATCCAGGCTGGTCATGGCTTATTTTTAAATTCCCTTTCTTGTGGATCCATGAGCAAACCCACAAAATTAGAAAATAAACAAAAATGCTAGTCAACAAAAGTAATCTGTACTAGTTAGAATGGCATATGGTAAGCCAGTCTTGGATCCTTCAAAGAAACACCCAAAGCAAAATTACTATTAACTATTAGTTTTCTGCTTTCACAAACACAAGCTAGTAATTGCAATGATATCTTTGGTTTAAAATGCTTAGTGCAATATGAGACAGCAAACTTACTTTTATAGTTGTAATAGGAGGCCTATTAATAAGCTTTAAGTTTAGAAATGATGGTGGAGGGACGCCTGGGTGGCTCAGTCAGTTGGGCGTCTGCCTTCAGCTCAGGTCATGATCCCAGGGTCCTGGGATCGGGTCCCGCATCGGGGTCCCTGCTCAGCGGGGAGCCTCCTTCTCCCTCAGTCTGTAGCTCCCCCTGCTCGTACTCTCTCTCTCTGTCAAATAAATAAATAAAATCTTAAAAAAAAAAAAAAAAAAAGAAGTGATGGTGGATTTTATGTCCTCCCGGGAAGATTTTATTAGTCTAAAAAAAAAAAAAAACAAAACTCTTTAAGAATTATAGAGTCTGTACCTGCTTATTTAGTAGAAAGAGAGTTTCAAGGTCTATTCTTCATAACTTCTATCTAATTGATCGTACTTACTGTCTGGTGAGTTATAGTCTTATGGACTGCCATTAATGAGTATTTCCTGATATGGATGGAGTGTAGGTCCATGACAGAGTATTCTCCAGATCTTACAGGGGACATTTCTTAGACTCTTTCTGTCTTTTTGGGTAGACACACACAGAACTAATATTAGAAAGATGTGGTGAGGGGCGCCTGGGTGACTCAGTCGTTAAGCGTCTGCCTTCGGCTTGGGTCATGATCTCAGGGTCCTGGGATCGAGCCCCACATCGGGCTCCCTGCTCAACGGGAAGCCTGCTTCTTCCTCTCCCACTCCCCCTGCTTTGTTCCCTCTCTCTCTGTCTCTCTCTCTCTGTCAAATAAATAAATAAAATCTTAAAAAAAAAAAAGATGTAGTGAGAAAGTAAATGCTTTTTTTTTTTCTTTTTCCAAATGAATTACACTGATGAGAAATATACTAGCTTGGAGGGAAGGAGTTGTTTGGGGAAGTTGTAGGAGGTGAAATTGGCATTGGCTCTGGAAGAGCCAACTTTTGAAGGAAGAGAAGGAAATAGAAGGTCATGCTAAGTGAATATAATAAGCCTGAGCAGGTGGGCAAAGGGAGGAGTGCTCCATATAGGCTCAGGACACGGGAACCCTACGTAAATCTGGAGCAGACGATATGTGTATGTTGAGGGATTGTTTATAATAGAGAGAGGCATAGGTTAGTTCAAGGTCGCGATCACTTGATAGGTCAGTCTAAGGATTTAACATTTTACCCAAAGTCCAACCTATTACCCAAAGTCCAAGCTATTACCTAAGGAGTTTCAAGATTTCATTGCTTAATAACAGTGGAATGTTTAAATTTTTTTATGCCAAATGTTGAATATAGACCCCTATTTTGAATATTTCTCCACAAGGGAGATGGAACATTTAAATCTTTGCACTTATTGTCACTGTGTATACCAAGTGCATTTTTACTTATTTATTATTTGATTAGGCTGACTTTTAAATAGTCCTATATAGTAAGTCTGATCAAATCTGTTGGCAGAGATGGAAATGCATTTGAATGCTTCTGTGGAAAGAAAATTTTGAGGGGGGTCTTGGGTAAAAATCCCAAGAAGAGAGGAGTAAGATACCATGGACTTTATTTTCTGTATTTATTTTATACCACAGCTGAATATCCATTAATAAGTGGGTCGCATAAAAGAAAACTCTGATTAGAAAGTACTCAGTGGAAGAACAATTGTTTATGTTCTGGCAGAGCTGAAAAGACTCCAAAGTATGGTGTCCACTGTATATGAGACTCAACAATTAACCAAATCCTTATTTTGTTTTACACTTTAGTCATCCCATGAGGATGTTTACTTTACAGGAAGGGCTGTTTTATGTTACCGTTAAGATCTAAATTGAGCCCAATTTTTGGAACTTGGTCTGTTAGAAAATAGCTGATGGACATCGAAGAATATATAACATTAGGTAATCAAAGAGCTTGAGTTATTTCATCCTGAAATTTAAATGGAAGCTTGTATCCCTGACTCATGCATAGGGAATCAAGGCATCCACAGTTGAGGAGCACACTTGAAGGAAGTGCTTACATCCCATAAAGCTGGCAGATGTTACACAAATTCAGCCCGTGCAGGTCCCGTGTTGTATTTGCCACCCATGTTAGCCATCTTTTGTGTTCACAGATCTTAAGTATCTGATGCTTGCTCCCTGTGCAATAGTTATTTCAGGATTAAGACTATTTATATATTTCCCTGGGATGCTGATGGAAGCTAAAAACAGTGGCTAGTTTGTACACTTGAAAATCCAAAACCATCAACCTGAAATCAGTATTGTTCCTACTCCACTTTTCTTGCCAAGCTCCCTTCTCTCCTTTCCTCTCCTTCACCTCCCTCCCCTTCATCTCTTTTCATTCCGTTGTTTTCTCCATTTATCCCTACCCCATCCCATTATGGACTCCACCTCAGAGAAGAGAGAGAATGAGCCCCATTTTTTTGAACGTTGAGGGCCAATTGCGCACATTGTGGTGTAAGAGCCACTGAGAAGGAAGACGGCAACTTGCTCTCTACCTCTAGGTACCTTCATATCAGGCAATTTTCACATTCCACAGGTTTGTCTTTTAATGTTTTCTTGCCTCCTGATTCTATCTAAATCCATGGAAATCAGAAGTCCACATAGTACTTGGACCTAAAGAATGAGTTTTTGACCTTTACTTTCTTCCATAAAATCCTTAGCCTCCTAAGTGCCTAGGATGCAGCTAACATGACCATAAACCCCTCAAGTTTCACTGAGCCCTTTTCCAGTGTTTTTGGATCTTCTGCCAATCTTTGGGAAGATGTGTTTTATAGCCTCCTGGTCAGCATACATATTCCAGTGTTTTCTGGTCTCCAAACCAAACATGAAATTTCACACTTAGAACCCTTTCCCGGTTGTTGCCATGTCCTTTCTTGTGGCCTTATTGCAGATCGCACACACACTTCACCACAGGGGGAGTTTCGAGAGGGTATTTTTCAGCGTTCTGCAGGACATGAGACCTCAGCCGTTGTCCAGCCTCTGGGAGCCCCAGGACACAGGCACAGGTCCTTTGGGGATAGTTCTGGCTCTTTTCCTCCCATATTCTGCCTAGTCTCCTTTCCAGGGTTCCCTTTAATAAATGAAATTAAATGTGTGGGAAGGTTTTTAACATATTTCAGAAAGTGGTCTGTATGCTTTGTTATATGTTTGTTTACATAGAAAAGATAGGTTTTAATCCTATTGTTTGGACTCAGTGCCTTATCAAGAAGATCTTGGGATTTTCCGTATTTGTATCTTATTTTTCTTAAACAAAACAAAACAAAACAAAAAAACATTTGCAAGCCCTGTGCTGTGCTATGTGCTTTATTTGAGTCACCTAATTTATTTAATCCCCCTAATAACTCTATGGATGTGTTCTTTTTTTCCCTCATTATGAATGAGGAAACAAAAACTCAGAAAGTTTAAGTGGTTCAAAGTCATGTGACTCTCACACTGAGTGCAGCAGAATTCCAGTCCTGCAGTTCTGATACAAAAATAAGTGAATGAAGAATAAGTCATGCTCTTTCTACTGTACCATGCAGTCTCCCTAGTGAAAAAATTGCTTTTATACTTATTTCATAATCTCTGAATTGGATGCCTTTCCCTTTCCCTTTTGAAAGAAAGAAAGAAAGAAAGAAAGAAAGAAAGAAAGAAAGAAAGAAAGAAAAGGAAAGGAGGGAAGGAGAGAGGGAGGTGGGAGGGGAAAGGAGGGAAGGAGGGAGGGAGGTGGAAGGGGAAAGGAGGGAGGGAGGAAAGAAGGAAGGAAGGAAGGAAGAGAGAGAGAAGAAGGAGGAGAAGGGGGGAAGAAAGGAAGGAAGAAGAAAAGAAAGAAAATGTCTACTCCCCTGGCTTCTTACAAGTATGGAAAGCATGGGTGAATGTCAGGAAGGTCAGAGGAATCACATAGTTTCCTCTGTGTCCTCACTCAAGGACATGGCAGGGCGAGGCAGTGAGCAGGGCTTCCTGAAAGTGAGAAGCTCTTAGGAGAAGGGTTCCCTACCTGTAAATAGGAGATGATGTGAAAATTCAGGAGAAGGAGTGCGGTCAATCTCAACTAATCAACAAACACTGAGAATCAAGGGAGGGATTGGGGTTCTGACACCCTGAGAAGGGTTGAACAGAAGCTGGCAAAGGTGCTGATCCAACATCCCCTGTCCATAAGCTCTCTCCACTGTCCCCTGCCCTGCCTCTTCCTGCTTCTCTGAATCCCTCAATGAGGATTATCTCATTCAGTGTTCAAAGGAACCATATGATAGGTGCTCCTGTTATCTCTTCCTCATAGATGAGGAAATTTGAGGTTAGCAAGGTAGGTAATTTGCCCACAGTCTCATGGTTTCCAAGCAGTAAGGCTAGATGGGAAGGAGTGACCAGCTGTGAGAGGGGGTGTCCTGGGACATGAGGCTCTCAGTGTTAAAACCTGGACAATCCCAGGCACACTGAGACTGTCAGTCACCCTAGAATAGAAACTAGTCCTGCCTGACCTCCAAAATTTTTTTTGGCACTGGCCCAGAAGATTTCCCTTCTAACTTGAAGTCAGTGTTAAATTCAATTTATGCAAAATAAGAAGGGGCATCTAACTGGTTCCGGGTCTTTCCCTGCCATGGATAGGGCCTCACATTATCTCTATCCATGCTCCATATATCCTCTCAATAAAAATTTTAAGAAATCTCTCAATACCTGTAAATTTATTTATAAATTACATACATAAATAAGTTATATGTAACATAGATACAAAAAATTAGCATTTTAAAAGATGAGATTAACTATGAATAGTTGAAGTTTTAATACTGTCTTCTCCCTCCCCAGTAGAAGATCATATGAACATTCTTTGGTGTGTGCAACTAGTTAGGAGACACCAGTCTATTGATTTTTGATCCGAGTTTTCCTAGAATTGATTATACAGTAACACTTTCGGATTGTACAGAGAATCCCTCATTTAAATATTATGCCTTTCTGAGCTGGCAGCTGTCTTTTCGAACCCTAATTAATAATTTTTTGAAGCAACCCCATTGATCTAATTGATGGACTTTATAATAAATACATGTGATTAGATTAGATTAGATTAGATTAGGGTTTTACAATATATTTTTGAAAACAGGCTCTGCTGTTCAAAATCCAATTTCAAATCTACTTCTCTGTTTACTACATATATTACATTCCACCCAGCTACCTATCACTACAAAAATATCTGATGGGCTTATTATCTGAAACTGGGCTTGCCTGTTGGTGGGTGTCGAGCCCAAAGACACAATCAAGCCAAAGATTAGGAAAAGGAAGGGTTTTACTTCCAACAAGTAAAGGAAAACTCGGGGGATATTTCCCAAAACGGTGTTTCCTTGGACAACAAAACTGGGGAAGATTTAAGCTAAGGATGCATACATATTCATGAAGGGGCTTGCACAGTAGGGAATTCAGGAATTGGGATTGGGGCAAAAGTCATTTTAAGGACCAGGTTGAAGTCAGCAGGGCCTGCAAGAGTCAACATCATCAGTTCTCTGGCTTTAGTTGGTTTGGTATCTGAGTACTCAAAGGGGTTTAGATCCTGCAAAGGTAAATCAAGACTGCTTTGAGAAAGTAGTGCTGGGCAGGCATAGATCACAAAATGTCTGGGGGCCTAAAGTGACTTTTATGTCAGGAAAGCTATGCCTTGTCTTTCTTTTTGGGGGGACCCCTAATTCTTTCTGCTTACGGGCTCACCATTGACTAATAGCCAATAATGACTTAAATGTATTATCCCTCTGGAGGTATATGAATTTTAGACAATATTTCCTGAGGGTTTTTAGGAATAACTATAGGCATCACTAGAAGGGTAGGGTCAGATCAGGAGGAGAGAGTTTTTTGAGACAATACAAGACCTCACTTCGTGATCCTTCTGGGGCATCAACCTATTTATTGGTGAACTGGGCCAGGTTAAGGATACTTTGCAGGCCATCTCTTCTCCGATACAGTGGGATGAGTTTAAATCCTTGCTTAGTACACACAGGAGAGATGGGTCACTATCTGAAGCCGAGAACTCAGGGTATAATCCTTATTCTGCTATTTATAAGTGGTATGTATGAGGGCGAGTCCCTTCTGGACCTCAGTCTCCACAGCAGGAAACTCTCTTTGGCAATGTCACCTTGAGCTCCTCTGTAGTTCTAGAGTCTGTTCTTTTATTACCACAGTGTTGTTGTATGCTGGGGTGGGGGCCGGGTTGGAGCCTGAGCTATATCTCATGTTGTATACGCCTATGTGAGGTTTGTGCCAACTGACTCCACCTTTAAATTCGGGTTTAATCTCACAAACAATTTCCTTTTTATTCAATGAATCCCTGATGCACATGTGTCTCTACATAGGAATTTTTAGAGCCTTTCCCATGGGCAAGTCCTGGTCTGCCTGCCTAGCTCTGAATTAAATTAAGAATTACCCAAATATAATGATCTGTATATTAATCCCTGAATCATAGGATTGAAAAAAATCCTTGAGAGGCCTTGTATTTTCCTACAGGTACTCTTGCTTTCGCATAAAGAGTCTCTGTATCGAATATATGCTCTCTTCAGCTTTAGCTAAATACTCTCTTCCTTTTCCAAAGGTAACACTTAAATGTCATAAGCTTCATAAAGCCTACCAGGATTTACCTGATGACACCCAATGTCTCACTATGCATCAGACCTCTTGAGCACAACAACCTTTTATCCCTTGGGGTATCATTATTTTTAGATATTGCTGCTCTTCCCCTAATATCACATGCCTTTGCTTATTGGTCTAGATTTGCCCTCACTCTTGTTAACATTCTCTCTCTCTCTTCCCCCTTACTTCTCACAGATAAACAGGTATCTAGTGTCCCCCTAGTTTTAGAATATGAATTCCTTCTTATGATTATTATTAAGGACATAGTTAATGTATTTTTTTAAATGCATCAACGTGGTGTGTTTTTCCTTATAAATTGATAGTGCATTGCACTGAAGTCCCCTTCAGTATTATGCCTCTAAAAAGCCACCCATTATGCCAAAATCTACCTGCCCGATTCCCTCTGAACCACTGAGCACCAGACTATGACCCATTCTTAACCCCAAACTAGGAAATCCAATCCTCTCTCTCGTACAGAGGTCATTTGACGCGAGGTGAGGTTGGAGTGTAACTCCCACTAAGTGCGTGTTTTGAAGATGAATAATAAAAGGGATTACTGAGATATTGATGCGGCTCTTAGACACCGGTGCAAGAGGCCCTGAAGGAAAGCCCAGGACGGCCAGCTCCCGAAAATGATAATTAACTTACAAAGTGCTGCCTTTGGGAAGACCTGCCTGTGGCCCTTCCTCTGTGTACCCAAAGAAAGGGAAGCTTGAGGAATGTTTCCAGAGGCTGGGGGGGGCATAATTCTCCTTCTCTAGAATTTTCAACGATCGGGCAGCTGCAATACAGAGATCCTTGGTTCCCTTCATTGACCCACCTCAGGAGCTGCGCAGCCAGGGATGGAAGCTGTGCCTTGTTACTCATTTTAGTCAAAGCAGGTACTTATTGTTTTAAATGAACTCTACAGAAAAGCAACAGAAAGACCAGCAAATTATCGTCCTTTTTCATTTGCTTTAAGCAACAGTATCATGTAGTCTAGTGTAGAACAGGCAGAAACTGCCAGGCCCAACGGGGACCAAATTTAGAATCAGCTACCATTTATTGAGTACCTACTGTGTCAGGCCTATGTAAGCCCTCTAAGATATAATCATTCTCCAGTAAAATGGGGGCTATAATTCCCCCTGAGAGTTGTCCTAAGGATGAAGTGACTTATTTCACACAATATTTGTCGCCTGATCTGCCCTCATGAGTGGCAGCAATTGCTTTGCCCTCATTTCATCCTCTCAAAAAGCTAGTGAGGTAACAGGCGTCCAACTCAGGATACAATTTGTCTCCTCGACTTCAAGGTCTCATGTGCAAAAATTAATAATAATGCTACTGAATTCATAACATGTTAAAATTTGCATTATGTATTCACATATATTATCTTCTTTAATATTCAAATCCTACTTTTGAAGTAAGAATTCGTCTCTCCATTTTAGAGATGAATATTTGAGATGGAGAGTCCTCATATGACTTGTTCAAGGTCACATGATTAAGATGGACCTCAAACCCATCAAGGCTCACTGGTGACTTTAGATGGAAAAGGCAATGTTTTCAAGGTTATCATTGTAATGGCAATAAATTAGTCTCCTGCTCCTAACTCAAAATATCTTTCCCTTCACCTGATATGGCCCTGCAATCCTTCCCACTAAGGTTACACATTTGAGTTAAGGCATTGGGTTTCCAACCTGTCCTTGTAAAATAGGCAAATATTACCCGGAGATGGGCAGCAGAATAAACCAGTGCATCTCAAACTTTATGTGTGATATGTGGATTCACATATCACACGTATGTGACTGTATTAGGTTCCTGTGGCTTTTGTAACAGATAACCACAAAACTGGTAGCTTACAATATGAATTTATTATCTCACAGTTCTGGAGGCCAGAAATTAGAAACCGGTATGACTGAACTGAAATCAAAGTGTCAGCAGGGCCCTATTTTGTCTGCAGTTGTAGGGAGAATCCACTCCTCCCCTCTTCCACGTTCTGGTGGCTGCCAGCATTCCTGGGCTGGTGGCCCAGTCTCTGCCTCCATCTAAACATTGCCTCCTGTGCTCCTCTGTCTCTGCATGTCAATCTCAAATCTGTCTATCTGCATCCTCCTAATGTGTCAGCATTCAGGGGCCCAGCAGGATAATCCAGGGAAAGCTCCTCCTCTCAAGATCCTTAATCACATCTTTTGCCTGTTAAAAAACAAAACTCAACTGACTAAATTTGAAGGTTTAATTGGCTTTATTAAGCAATTTATGAATTGGGCAATGTCCCATCTAGCAAGTAGGGATGCTCCAAAGAGTTGTACAAAATGGAAGGTTTTTACAGGTAGGAGGGTGGGCAAGGAAGTTATTATCAAAAGAAAAGAAAGGACTGGAAAAAAAAAGAAAAGAGAAGAGAAGAGGAGAAGGGGAGGGGGAGGGGAGGAGGGAAGGGAAGGGAAGGAAAAGGAAGGGAAGGAAAGGATTGTTTCAGGCCAGGACATCTTCTTTTGTTGGGTGGGTGGGGGCAGAGTTTTTTATTATGCAGATGACCTCATTAGTGCTGATCAGGAAATTTCAGATTGATTTATGTTAAAGGTCAGATTCTTGGGATCCGTTGAAACTGCAGATATGTCTTGGTTTGCTGTTGTGGGGGGCAAATGACTCCAATTTAGGTTTGTTTTTCCTTTTTTAACATGCCAAATTCACTTTTCTGCCATGTAAGATCATTCTGGGAATTAGAAAGTGAATGTATCCTGTGGGCTACCATTCAGCCCACTCTCATGACTTAATGAAATGCCTCCTTTGTGGGAGAGAGTGACACTGGGACCCAAAGCCTGGGACATTAGCCAGAGTCGCAGTCTACTTTCTCAGTACCTAGATCCCCAGTCTAAGGCTGGACCCTTCTCACTTCAACTGGCCCTGCTTGGTGCCTAGCACGTAAGAGTGAACAGTAAATATTATAGATTATAAGAAGTTCTCTCCTGAATGCCTCTATCTACCTTCCCCATTTCTCTACTTCTGGAACTTTTTTTCTCCCCATCCTTCAAGGCCCAGCTATAATTCTTAATCACGAGGCCATTCCTCATCTCCATGGCTAAAAATAATCTCTTCCACCTTTGATTTTAGTAGCATTTTATGTGACTCTTTTATGAGATTTGTCTTATGACATATATCACTTTTTAGCTTGCATCATCGTAACTTACATGTAATTCGTCTCTCTTCCTAAATTCCAAGCTCTCTGAGCTTGAACTCGTCCAGGACCATCATGATAGCCTTCTAACTGAGCTCCACCTTCACCCCTCCTCACCTGCAGTCAGTTCTCCGTGCAGCAACCAGAGTTATCTCTATAAAATAAAAATCAGATCATACTATTTCCCTGATAAAGGATCTTCACGGCTTCCTGTCACACTCAGAATAAAATCCAAATTCCTTACTATGGCCTGCAAGGCCCTGCAACACCTGCAAACTTTCCCCAAACCCTCAAGCAGCCAAGGCCACCTTCAACTACTTTCCCCCCATACCCTGCCTTTAGAAGGTGCCCTATCCTGGAAGACCATCTGTAACACTGTGACCTTCTGGTAGACCCATTACCCAAAGGCACCGGGGCTCATGCAGGCTGTACCAGAACATACACCTTCCTTGGCAGGTACAGCCCAAGCTGGATCCTGTCCCCAGTTGGACCCTGTCCACTAAACACCTCTCTGCAGGCCATGACCTGAATTTCCTAGTGTAAATAAATTCCTTGCCCTGATTCTAAATATGGAATATATGCAAGTTGAAAAGCAATCATAATAAAGTGTGGAGGAAGTTTATAGGGATGTTCACTGCAGCATTATTTCTAATGGTAAAGAACTGCAAATGAACTAACTACCTAAATAGTTATTGGTAAAAAATTATTGAATTATGTTAAGTCCAACTTCAGAAAATTAAGCAAGTGATAAAAAGTAAGACACTAGCCTAAGGCTGGAGGACTAGGGAGAAATGAGAAATGACTTCTGATGGTTATGGGGTTTTCTTGAGCGTGGGGAGGTGATGAAAATGTTCTGAAATCGATGAATTGTCGTGATAGTTGCATAACTCTGCATAGACCAAAAAAAGCAGTCAACTGTACACTAGAAATGGCTGAATTGTATGCTATGTGAATTACAATAACGCTGTTAAAAAAGAATATGATAGAGCTAAGTCAACTAACAAAAAGATAACCATGCAATTACTTTTTATTTTAAATAAAAATGAGTTACAGGACAATTAGATATCAGTATATTTTCAGTTTTAGAAAACAAGGTACATAACTATGCACACATATGAAAATACATTCCTGCTTCCAGATGCACGTGCAGCAGATTGATTAGGAAAGAGGTTGGGGTAAAAATGCTGCCCTGGACAGTAAACTCTGGGTGGTTGGATTGGTAGAGAAACTGAAAGGGGGTTTCAGTTTTTATTCCTAACCAATTAGGAATATTTCAACTGCAAGTTCTTGAATACCTGACAAACTGAGAACAGACAGAAGTTGGTTTTCCCCTCCTAGGCTGGAGGTAGATTGCTGCCTGCCTTGATTTCAAGGCTTGATGCTCTAGGGACTGGCACCTCCGGGATGACCTTGGCTTTCCCTTAAGCCTGTTACATGATGGCTGCTGAGTCACTAGACGTCAAAGTCGAAAGTTCTTAGATTCTCCTGGCCCCTGACACATTTTTCCTTTTACCTTATCACCAGAATTATGTCACATGGTCACTTCTGGTTACAAGGGAAGCTGGAAAAGTATTTTTCTCTTCCAGTTGCAATAGTGGAAGGCACTAAGGGAGACGAGAGGCAAGAAGAAATGCTGGGTGGGCCAACCAGCAGTATCTACCCCAATGTAGTCTTAAGTGTACCCCAACTGGTATCCTTTGCATTTTTTCATTTTTTTTGGCTAAAATAACAATGGTTATAATAAACTAAATCCCACCACACAAAGGTAGATGCTATTACTATTTTGGTGTCTATCTTCTCAAATTTTTCTCTTTCTTTCTCTCTCTCTCTATACAGATATATATGTGTATAGAAATCCATACATGTCTATACACATATATATACACATATATGTGTGAATATGGGTATACATGCAGAGGTATATATGTAATTTTATATAAATAATTTTATACCCTACTTCTTATTTCCTAACCTGCTTTTTTCACTCAAAAAAAAATATGACATCTAATGTCAATGGATATGGATACGAGCATCCTTTTCATTGTTACATTGCTATTGTATCGTTTTTATTTAACCAATTCCCTGTTAACGATATCCATGTTGTTTCAGACTTTTCCCCGTTTTAAGCAATACTGCAGCAAACATCTCTGTCTATCTATTTGGGCACTATAGTACTAGTGTCTGTCTCCCTTGGATAAAGTGACATTATTTTTTTAAAAAAGATTTTATTTATTTACTGGGGGTGGGGGGAGAGAACAGAGGGAGAATGAGAGGGAGAAGCAGACTCCCCACTGAGCAGAGAGCCTGACGTGGGACTCGATCCCAGGACCCTGGGATCATGACCTGAGGCGAAGGCAGATGCTTAACCGACTGAGCCACCCAGGTATCCCAATAAAGTGACATTATTACTGAAACTTAAAAAAGAAAATCTACCAATGATATGAGATATTTAAAGTGGTCATAAATAAAATCAGGATTTCTCCTTTTTTGCCCTGTTCCTCACAATAATAAAGAACATTTGAAGGAGGCTGTGCTAAAACATTTTAAAATATCGAAAACATTTCAAAAAAATACCTTAAATATTCCCTTTAAGTAAGGGAAAAACTAAAACCATGAATTCAAAAGAGAAATTAAGATATTAAGGAGATATTAAATCTCTTTCTTTTTTTTTTTTTAAGATTTTATTTATTTGCGAGAGAGAGAACGAGAGACAGAGAGCATGAGAGGGAGGAGGGTCAGAGGGAGAAGCAGACTCCCTGCTGAGCAGGGAGCCTGATGTGGGTCTCGATCCTGGGACTCCAGGATCATGACCTGAGCCGAAGGCAGTCGCTTAACCAACTGAGCCACCCAGGCGCCCGAAATCTCCTTCTTGATATTCATTTCTTGGATTTAAAAATAAAAGTCAATTTCTTTAGTTGTTTTATTTTATTTTTTAATTTTTAATTTTTTAAAGATTTTATTTATTTATTTGACAGAGACACAGCGAGAGAGGGACCACAAGCAGGGGCAGTGGGAGAGGGAGAAGCAGGCTTCCCACCGAGCAGGGAGCCTGATGCGGGGCTCGATCCCGGGACCCTGAGATCATGACCTGAGCCACCCAGGCACCCCTCTTTAGTTGTTTTAAAAAGGAGAATTTTCATGTTATTTACGCTGAAAGGGAAAGATTACATTAAGGTTTGACACAAATTGACAAAAGCCAGATGATGCAAACTGAACACTACCCCTCTACCCTAATTCAGGCTTTTTAAAGCCAAGATGGTTTTAACAGAAGAACTGTGCTCCAGTCAATTAAATTATATCTTTAAACGATAGAGTGGTGACTTTGTAGGACAGTCGAAACCATACCTAGGATTACATTCTTCCACTGCAAGGACTCAAAACATTTTTATGAACACACTAAAGGAGGATAATGGGAGAGATCTCACCGAGTTAATGGCTGGAGAGAATAAGAAGATTCTGGCAAATCTGACCCAGAGAACAGTCCTGCAGCTGCAAAGGCAGGTAAAAGGGAGATGTAAAACAACCTTGCAAATAACCTGCTCAGACAGGTCTGCATTTTCCTGTTTGCAAATACCCGGAGAAGTGGGCAGAAGTAGGAGGAAATAGACTGCCTGTAAGGAATCTGTGCGTTTGCGTATACTGACTACCATTAAGAGCAACATACACCATTTGTTCTCCAAGTGAGTCATTCTGAATGTGTCATTCATATTTGAATGTGCTGTTATCCAATGCTATTGTCCATTGACCAATCTCGGCCTGTTGCCTTCTAAATCTATATTATTTGTAAATGATCTACCCAGATTTATAATAGTTTCCTCTTCAGAAGCTTCACCACCTTCCATTGCTTTGGTCCTTAATCCCTACTGACCCCACCCCCACCCCCCCACCCCCCGAAGCTCCTGCACCCAAAATTGAAGACCACAATGTCCTATCTAGGATCCTGCCAAGATGGCAGATTTAAGAGTAGTGGAAGAGCCCTCTTATCAGACATGATAAAAACCACTTATTAATTAGTTAATCCAGAGTTAGTTCAAGTGGTGAATGATTTGAAATGATGTTATATTTAAACATTTATCTTAATGCACATTCACTTTGTGTCTGTTGATGCAAGAGGGAGGCTACTTCCTTCTGTCTGAATTCTCTTTGGAATTCTAAGGCATCTTTCTTATATAAACCATATCCAGAATGCCTTTCTACAATTTCCAGTTTGGGGTTTCTTTGAGAAAACTTAATGATACTTGCAAAGCAATTTGACGGCCAAAAAGCTGTCCACATTTTTTATAGCTTTTTCTGATCTTGTATAGTTGTCTTATGCACTACTATTGTCAACAGCCTACTTTTTTTTAGAAGTTCACCTATATCACGTCTTTCTAAAGCACTCAGCTTAATTTTTCATAGATATAATCCTTTCTACCTTCATATTTTGTCTGATATTGTAATATGATGTTAAATGACATAATTATATTAACAAAAAAATGACATAGGTAGGTTTGGAAGCAAACTTTAGACGAGATTGGTTCTCGGTGAACATTCAGCTCCATGGTGAGGAACCATTAGCATTCTTTCTGCAGTGAGTTTTGTGTCGTGAATAGAGAGCATAGGCTGACAAAGAGGTTAAATTGAGGCTGGTGAAGAAAGCTGCTGTACATCTATCAAGCTATAGAGTCTGAACAATTTCTGATAACTGGCAGAGAAACACAGGACTTAGCTGCTTGCCAGAAACTCACTATGTGACCATGGGCAGGGGTGATATTAAACAATGTTCAAGAATCACGGGTCAGGATAGCCTGGGCACTGTCCAATTAGAATACACACTGGCCATAAGCAACCTATAAGGATATACTGTGTGTTCTAGCTGGAGATTAGCTCTAACCACAGTGAAGTTGGGCCTCATTCACTTGTAAATGAGGGAGGTTGGTCAAGCAAAGCTCTACAGTTCCTTCAGCTCTCTGAAGTTCTTTATTGAGCTATATACAGCTCTAATTAATTTCCTCCTATGGGATTCATCAATTCTCTGATTCAATTGTTTCTTCTTTCTTTGAATAGGTGCTGTCTCAGAATTGTCATTGAGACATAGACTCTCATGCGCACTAACAAAAAGACAACAGCAAGGGAGGCCCTTGTGATAAGATTAACATTAAATATAAATACATATATATGCTACATTTAAAAAAAAAAAACAGATTTACCTTCACATACTCACATTCTCCTTCCTGATTCTCCAGGGGTCTGTGTTCTGCATGTTTCATTTTGTTTTTAACCTGAGGATGATGCTTGTTTTTATGCCTTGCTTAGTTTACACAGATTGGAACATGTTTTCCACATGCAGTTTCTTGTTTGCCAACAAGCCCAGCTGTTGGGGGGCACTGAAGATCACCCAATTACAGAAAACAATCTTGAATACCTTTTCATGTCTCCCTCTCCTACCCTAGAGGATCTTTTCCAACAACTGCAATTCTAAGGGCCCCCTTCATTTACGGGAGACATTTACTCCTTTATTGCTTTTTCTCCCCCCTTTCCAACTCATCCTAAAAGAGTTTATCATAGAGCAGGTAGGGGGCCCTTTTCAATTGCCTCTGACATACAGACCAAGGGGGAGCCAAGTTCATCTGATCAGACTTTTATTTTTAACTCTCTCTACAGGGAGACAGGACACAACAGATTTGAACACTGGCTTGGGGAGAAAAAAAACACAACAAAAAACCTCCAAACTACTTTACAGTGTTAGCCTGGGCTCCCGTATGCCAAGTCCCAGCCCATAATAAATTTTATTGCAGTGTTATAAACTCCTGAAAAGAGGAACTTGGAATAGAAGTGCTGACACAAGCTGCCAGACTCGACTCACGGCACTACATTCTTGTGGGTTCTGTCCTGACATCAGCACACATCCAGGGCACAACCCAAAATACTAAAATACCAAAAGAATGTCTTGCCCATCAGATAGATTCCTTTTCTCTTAAATTAATTTTAATAAAATAAAAAACTAGGGAGTCTTATCAATTGCAAACAATATATGACTTCGTGTGGAGACTCCCAGCTTACAGCTCAAAGAGCTTTTCAGCCAAAGTTAAATTCATCTTGCAAATAAAGCTGCCTTTGGGGGGGGGGGGGGCATGGGGTGGGTGATTATTCATGTAAATGACAGCTTTATGTACTATAATTACAGTCATTAATGAAGGCACAATTACTTTATCGTACATTACCAGGATCAAAGAAGTTCTCTTAAGAATCAGTTGTCAGCATATAGAGTCAATACAGAAATTAGACCAAATACAAACTGGAAAATTTTGCTTAAATAATGCCCTAGAGGTTAAAGAAACAATGAGTTGAAGTTGCAGAGTGAGAAAATTAAAGACACACTAGAGGTCACTGTTGCTGCTTGAGCTGAAGTTGTATTCTGCCTAGCTATCTATTTATCTATCTACCTATCTATCTACCTATCTATCCCTTTTTGGTATCCTGTGTGCATACTGGAAAATCTTGAAAAAGATCACTTACCTTCATTAAATTTTTAAAATTCTATCGTGGCATTATTTCCCTCTATCTTATGTTGGATATCTAAAATAGAATTTAAAAAGAAATCTTAATTTTAAGGATTTCTTTCATAATCATATCAAATGCTTCATGTCTGATGAAAAATCTTACACCTGTTTTGTGCATTTTGAAAAACACTTTCCAACAGTCCCTTCACTTGGATCCAGAAATAAAAGTAATTGAAGAATTCTGTTTGGCATTCCTCTCCATAATAGAGGGAAATGATTCCATCTCTTAGCATTGTGCAAAAATGTGAGATTGTTAAATATCGATGGACAACATATTAAGTCCCATCTTTGAAACTGTACAGAGAAAGAATCTCTTAGGTATGGCAAGTCTGTGAAAAGTCTTGGAACGGATCATGGTAATTGTTAATAAAATGTTTCAATTCTACGTACATAAAAGGAAATTATTTTAGAAAAACAACCCATGTCTCAGGTGAGCCACTGCAAGCATAATGAGTCTAACAGAAAGAACTCCCTTTTTTTCAGTATTCAGGAGGAGAGTCTGGTTCTATCTGTCTCCCACCAAGACTGCTGGTGCTCAATAAGTGCACATTGTTGCTAGCGGGAAGGAGCTCATCCATCCCAGAGGCCCAAAGCCTAGGTCCCGAGTATATTAACAGAAAAGTTAATGGCTGAATGGTCTATTCCAACAAGAGTATCATATCACTGCCAAGGAAGGGATTCAGTATTCTTAGAGTATTGGCCTTAATATGGGTACTGGTAATAGGGGCATCAACAAAGGTATATGGCTGTATTCAACTCTAGGCCTTGAAACGTTTTCAGAAAGATGTCCACCCCGACTCTCCTGCTTTCTGTTCTTTGCACAGGAAACACATCTCTGCCCATTTGATAATGCAAGGCCTACCAAAAAGGAAAAAAAAGGAGGCAGAGGGGAGAAAACTGTGATGTCTGTTTCCTTGTCTGAATCTCTACTTTGCTCTGCATTGCGTTATTTGCTTTGTCCATGCAGCTCAGAGTCCTGGGAGTAATTAAGGTTCAAAGGCCTGGGTAATAATTCCTCAGTAACTGAATGCTTGCTACAAGTTTCATGGGCATGGGTAAAATAGAATTTGAATTTAATTTGAGAATTTTAAGGAAGGATTCTGTATTTTTAATAGTATTTTCTAAGTATCTGCTGTGAAACTAGTGGGGTGGGGTGGTGGGAACTCCTCAGAGGCTCACAACCTCAGTGTGAATCGAACATAAGTGTCTGGCCCATGTGACGGTGACCATGCAGCATGGAGGAGGAGGCCGTGGGTCCTGATGCAGGGCTTCCTCCACTGCCCAGCCAGGGTGAACTCAGGCAAATCCTTGACCTTTGTAAGCCTAATTTTTCACTTGTGAGAAGGAGATCATAATTTCTGCCTCTGCAGGCGGGATTACATAAAGTAATGGTTGTAAAGTGCTAGGCATAGGGCTTGGCATGGGTAAGCACTCAGTAAATGTCAGTTGTCATCGTTGTCATAGGGGAAGTTCACTGGGCTCCTTTGTGCCCATCAAGGAGAGACAGAAGCTGTGTCTACATCCACAAGCAGGTTTGAAACAACAACAGCATAAAAAAAAAAAATTGTTGAATTCAACAGCTTGTTGTTTGGGAGAAAACAACAACAACAACAAGTTTGAATTAACAGTTGTGTTTTTGTTTTTCCAAACAGTTTAGTGTATACAAATTCAAACGTGGACTTTAAGGAAAACAGAACACTTTACTATCATTACAGAACTATTACCGTAATTTCTTTGGTTAAGAAAATTACGTACATTCTGTTAACCAAAAGAAAAAAAGACATTAAATGTGCTTGTGTTTTGCACAGTATAACTATTTTTCGAAAATGCTCTATAACCCACAGGCTGGAGGGTGGACTGGGGTTCATTGAAGTCAGCCCTGTTTAACAGCAGCCCGAGTTCTCACAAGATTGAAAGCCACTGCCCTCCCTGGTTCTGGATGCAATTAGAATGTGCAATACATTTTGTTTTAAATGGAAGCTTTTATAATGAAATTTGGAAGCCCACGTCATTTCCCTTTGCTTACTACAAAAAGAGGATTTGAGGGCAGACAATAAAGGAAATGGCAGGGAACTATTATGTGACCTTGGGCAAATCACTTTTGGTGGTTAGGCCTTGTACACACACACACACACACACACACACACACACACACACACACACCCTTAGTCTTTAAATTCTTTTGCAAAGCTATGTCAAGCAGAAAGTGGAATGGAGATTTGGCAATTCTATGGTTATTTTGAATAATGGATATTTGATCAACTGGGATGAGTAATTGTTACCAAATTTTCTCATTAACCAGGAAATTGTGAAATCTTGAGTTTTAAGAAGTCCTGCTCAGGGTAGGGGATATGAAGAGTTTGCTTCCACACTTGGGCATACAGTCCAGAATTTAAGCTGGTAGTTTTGTGCACTGGTCTCGCTGGAATGGAAGTCCCGGAATTGCCTTTTAGACTAGACTCAAAGATCTTTAAAACTGTTCTCCTCAGCCACACCCTGGAATATCACTTCTGAGATGACTTTATTTCATTAAGATTTTGGGTCAGCAAAACAGGGCTTGGGCAGAAATACAGCAAGATGTTTACCACTTACAGGGAAAAAATCCAGGATCCTTTCCCAGATGCTCCCAAAAGGATAAATAAATCTCCCCAGTCAGAGACTCTGCTTCACCTACCCACAGGCAGTTGACTGAGTGCAGGGTAGAGGCTGGGTGCTGCGGGAGCCTGGGGTAGTTGAGCTTCCAGAGCAAGGAGGGTAGTTGCTGCCTGGGCGGAGCTGAGGAACTAGTGAGAGGTCCCACCTGAGGGCCCAGCAGGCGGGAATGCCTTCAGGTACTTGATTTTCCCTTTGCTGCTGCAATGTTGCCACGTCAGGGACTCTAAACGCCGGTTTGACTTTGCGGATAAATAGACTGTCACAGCTCTCGGGGCAGCCCTGCTGAAGAAGGACCACCAGATAGTGAGGAGACGGAACAGGAGGGGCTTTTCTGGAGAACTCCCTAACATGGGCCTCGGGCTGCAGGACAGAGAGCAGGCACACCATGAGAAGGGACTCTGGAGTGGACACCCACCGTCTCCTTTTGCCTCGCTCACTAATGTGGCACGTGCCTTTCAGCTGCAGGATTCGGTGCAAAGAGACCTCCTGCCACGGGGAGATGTCTGTGCATTGTATAGAGGCCTGGATTCCCCAGTTGGCTCAGCCCTTTCTGCTTGAGGAGTTCTAACAAGTCACTTTTCTCACACTGTAGAACTTTTCAGTGTGGCAAGGAAAATGCCTTTAGAAGTCCTCATGTGTCTGGGGCCATCATGGGAGGTGGGAGGAACTGAGTCCCCGGACCTCAAGCACAATGCCACAGGCCCAGGGCAAAGTCTTCCTTCCACCTAAGGATCCGCAGCCAGACCTTCCTTCTCCAGTGCTTCTCATAGTTCAGGCCACGGCTGTTGTTATCAGGATCATCCAGAAGCCTGTTTTTAAAGGTAGGACACACTGGGCCCTCGCCATGACTCACTGACTCAGCATCTCTGGGCATGGAGCCTGGGAATCTGCATTGTAGCCACCTTCCTGGTTTTTTTTTTTTCCTTTGCATATTATTGTGTGAGAAATATCACCAGCTGTCACCAGCTTTTAGTCTTAATAAGGGCTAAGCTCTTAGCTTAGTATGGACCCTCTCTCAATGGCTTATGGATTGAGCAGTACTGGGTTCCACTCTTATTAAAGGACATCAGGAGAGGGTGGGTTATCTCATGATTGACTTGACAAACCTGATTCTGAGAGAGTGGGGTGAAGGATGTTAGAGATATCAAGAAATTTTTAATCAATTGAGTGAAACACAGAGACAATGTCCATACCTTGGCCACATCTGCCATAGCATGGGTTTAGTCACTTCTGCTAATCACACATTTAATTAGAAGCACAGCCACAACCAGTGAACCAATATTACAAGTAGGTGGTTGTCAGCTTTTTGTTTTTCTTCAAGCCACTCCATACATTCTGATTGATTCCTTTGAAAGAATTATTTTTAAGTGGTAAATTAGCTGTATTCCCTGCCATTGTTCTTGTGATTACTAGAAACACAGGACTTTCCACTCCCTTAAGATAGTTTAAAATCCTTACATAAGAAGCAGTTGGACCCTATAATTACGTATGACAAAGGGCACGAAGGAAGATACATCGAATTTTAAATACCCAAATGGCTCACTTTATACTACATACCTTTTGTACCATGTATAAAAATATATACATAATAAAAAAGAATAAAAATTTAAAATAAATATATATTCAAGTAAAGGAAAAAGCATACTGCACAAAAATGTCTTTGTATAAATGCTGAATAAGATAGGGTAAGGGGATATTTATAGTTCTGCACTAGGAATTCATCCATCCCTCCAACTGGCATGAGAGGCGTTTGAAACCAATAAAGCATATTTGTGTCCAAGCAGGGAGTGGATCCAGGCCCCACATAGCAGACCTGAGATGTGCTGGCCCAGGGAGCTTAACTGATGTCAAATGTAAACCACTTTTCAAAAGCATGTTATCAGGTCCACACCAGACTATCCATTTTGATAATCTCATTCCATTTTTCATTTTATTGTTGAAAGGAGAAATAGATTAATGAGAATCCAAATCCCCCTAGAAAGAAAACCTTCCTTATAAGGCATGTCTGAAGAGAGATTTGGAAAAATTACTTACTCTGCCTTTGTTTTGCCAAGTAAAGTAACATTTAGACCATTTATATTTGAAAAATTCTTAACCCAGGTCAGCGTGGCCTACTAGATTGTATCGAGAGGGAAAGAAAGGAAGAAGAAATAAAGATGATGATGGTGATGATGATGATGATGATGATGATTTGTTTAGGTCAGTTATAAATCTTCCAGACCTTGGTATGTGTATGATGGAGATTTGGGGGCAAACCCTATGATCCATTTCAGATACAACAGGAAAAAATTTGGCCCCAAATTACATTTGCAAATGGTGCACCACATGAAAGAAACATTTGCCTAAAGAGAATTTTAAATGTTTGGCTCCCAAATATACAAGCCATATTCTTTCAAGTATCTCAGAACACTAAGAGAAAGCCTTCCAGGGAATGGTAATCAGAATCATAGCACAGTACAAACAGAAGAGAACAGAAGGAGCCTTAGAAATGATCTTGTCACATTGGTGACATCATTTTACAGATGAGTAATCAGAGCCTATAAAGATGGTCTCTGTGATTTCAAAAAACTTGCTTCCATTAGTCTTTCAGTGCAATAGGTCAAATGATACTGTGGCAGCTCTAGGAAAAAATACCAGGGTTTGGAAACATTAGCCACTCAAAGTTGGAACAAGAGTCCAGCTTTTCTAGACTCCCAGGCCAGAGGACTGCATTTGAAAGGGTAGGGGGCTTTATTTTGAATAATTCCATTTTGTCAACCAATTGGAAGACAATTTTGCTTGGATGCTTAATGAAGGTGTAGTAAAATATTGTTTCTGACCAAATGTTCGTGCCTTCAGTGAGGTTATAGCAAACTGTTTTCCTGCCCTAAACAAGTCAACTACTCAAGGGTCATTTTTTAACTTTACCACTTCCAAACCCCAAGCTGATTCTCAGAGGCTGCCACTGCCATTGATAATCCAAGCTTTCAGCAAGGTAAGCCACATTTGGCTAATAACAGAATTCATCTGGCTGATAACAGGCTGATAACTGGATCTGGCCCATCTCTCCCATCACAATGCCAGGCTCCTGTCAATTGAATTAGGAACTATTGGTATAGACAGATCATCAAAGTCCCAGGAGTTCAGAAGAAAGAGACTTTATTGTCTTTGGAAGAGAGACTAGATCAGGTCTAGCCCCATTGTTTACCAGAAATAAATGGGGCACAGTCTCCATGGGTGAAGAGCTTGATGGATTATGTTCCATGCATCTTATTAGCAATGTTCTTTTTGGGCATTTTTGATGTCTGCATTTAGAGCCATCAGGTCTGTCACCTCTATTCCCACAGGACATGGGGAGGACGGCTGATGCTTTATTTGCTCCTGGCAGTTAAAAAACACCTGGAGCCAGCAGGAACAGAGAACATGGTCTCTAGCCCTCTAGCCTCGGACCCCCGTCTTGGGTTGCATCAAGACACCCCACAGAAGCAGCAGTCTTGGCCAGGCACGCCACTTGAAGCCAGCTGGGGCAGCCCCTTCTGAGCTAGAAAGGGCAGGCCATGAGGCTGAAATCTGGCCCAGAGGGAAGGCAGAGCCTTGGATGGCTCTGCCAGGAAGGGACTGTATGTGCTCTCAGGAGGGTGAGAGCTCTGCCCTGCGGTTTGGTGAGTCGAGGTGTTGTGCACCTAAGGCTCTCCCACTAAGCTGCCTCCCAGCAAATGCAAAACCACACTGTGACACACACACCCCAGCAGAAGGAAATTAATTAAGACCCTGTGCTGACATTCCCTTCTGAGCTCATGCCACCCTCCAGCTAGGGCCACACATCACTTTGTGAGAGAGCAGACACAGCTGTGGGAGCTGTCTAGACCTGCTGTGATTAAGAAGGACTCTGCTGCCTTAATGTCAAGTGTGTTTTCTTATGTCACTATTGTCTCCTGCTTTTAGCATGACTGAATTGTCAAAGGCTTTTTTTTTTTGTTTTGTTTTTGGCCTTGCCTGTGAAGTGACACAAGTCTTCTCCTTTCCTGGTTTCTATTATATTCCATTGTGTGGCCATGCACAGAGTCAACATTTTTTAAAAAAGTTTGTGTGTTTTCCATCTAATACCATGCAATAACTATAATGCATAAACATGTGTGCCAGCACTTTGGAAAACATTTTTAAAACTAAAATGCTTTATGTCAATCACAGGCATACAGTACCAGTGAGTGTATGTAGCTGATCATGTGGATTATGTATTCAGAGGAAAACATCACTATAGTTATTGGGCATGTTCCATAGCCACTTTTCAAAGTAAAACATCTCTGTCATTAAAATAGCATTTGTATTTTGTCAAGACACTAAAAGCAATTGGAAGCCAGTGTTGATTGATCACTTGCCAATTTTCAATTTTTAAATCAAAGCTGCTTTGGACTTAGTAGGTGTGAGCTTCCCAAACACCCATCGTCGTTCTATTTACATTTTACATGTATTCAAAATAACTCCTTTCTCCCTTTAAAAAAAATGATTGAAGAAACATTTGCTCTCAAGTTGAAAAACATTACACCTCAGGACAATCTGTTGTAGCTGAATGATTCTTCCCTTGATATAATGGTTCTTAATGAAAATTGTGAGGAATTTTCTGCTCTAAAAGCCTCAGGGTAATTGGGTTGGGGAGGGCACAGGGCAGCAATAAAAACAACACCCATCCCAAGAGTCAATGACATGTACTTGTTCTCCAGTCCTCAAAGTTTGTTCCTTAATTATTTTACATATTCTCTCTTTATTAATTGTTTTGGATGCTTTCCCTCTCCCTAAAATAAGAGGAAAAGTCACTTCCACACAAAATGCACAATGTTGCTAAAGGACAGGACCAAACTTTGGGACTGAGCCACTTAAGACTGAAAAGCTCCAAGCTTATAATTCTTTGTCATTATCGTTATTTTTAAAATTTGCAAGTATGAACACCAATTAATTGGCCAAGTTGCTAGCTATTTAATTAAAGCTTGGTAAGTTATAGAATTTGTGGGGATGGTAAGCAGGTACTGCTTGGGTTGTGTTAGCAAAGGCATCAGAGGAAGAATTCAGTCTAAGTCATGCATTTTAGTAAGTACTTCATTTGCCCAAGCTGGATTTTATTTTCATGTGATTTTATTTATCACATATAGTTGTTTAGATGAGTCCTTGAGTAACTATAAAACCATGAAGAACTCTGTTCACAGCACATCTTGTACCTAAAGCCCATGGCAATGAATAGAGAGATCCAAAGATGAATGAAATGATCTCATGTCCAAAAACTTACTGTCTAGTAGGGGAAACAGAGAACAAAGAAACAAATTTATATTGGATGTATAAATACATAGAAAAATCTCATTTGTGTCTGTACAAAAATAAATAGCCCAGAGGAGGGGGTAATTGATTTTTTTTTTTTTTCTGGAGAAGTCAATGAAAAGGTAAACCGATCTTAAAATGTAAATAGTAGCATGCTAAGGACACAAGAGGAAGATGATTTGTATACTGGGAATAATATTTACAAGAACATGGAAGAGAGAGAAAGAGAAAGAGAGAGAGAGAGAGAGAACTGTTAAGCAGTTCAGTGTTACCAGAACACAAGTGGGAAGGGGTGGGGGATGAGGCTGACCAAACTGTCAAGGGCTAAATCATGAAAGCCTTTTATGCAGTGCTAAGAAACTTGGCTTCTATTCTGAAGGCAATAGTGAACCATGGGTGAGGTTTAGGCTTTAAGAAAGATTACTCCAGTGGCACTTTGGAGGCTGGATTATGAATTTGAAGGGAGAGAGACAAGGATCAATAAGGCTATTTGGGAGGCCATTACATAGTCCAAACAAAAGAAGATATAGGGCTTAACTAGAAAAGTAGAGTCAGAGAGGAGAAAATAGATATGACAACTATTGGGGGGGGCCTTGATAGGTTGAATTTGGAGAGTCAGAGAGGGGAATGAGCCATGATGACTTCTGATCCTTAGCAAAGAAGCCCAATGCAGCATTTAAAGAAGGGTGGTATGCACAGATGCAGGTATTAAAGGTGGTCTTTTCTTCTTTTCATTTTATTTCATTTTATTATGTTATGTTAGTCACCATACAGTACATCATTAGTTTTTTTTTTATGTTATGCTAATCACCATACATTACATCATTAGTTTTTGATGTAGTGTTCCATGATTCATTGTTTGCATATAACACCCAGTGCTCCATGCAATATGTGCCCTCCTTAATACCCATCACCGGGCTGACTCATCCCCCCACCCACCTCCCCTCTAAAACCCTCAGTTTGTTTCTTGGAGTCCATAGTCTCTCATGGTTGGTCTCCCCCTCCGATTCCCCCCCCTTCATTTTTCCCTTCCTTCTCCTAATGTCCTCCATACTATTCCTTATGTTCCACAAATAAGTGAAACCATATGATAATTGACTTTCTCTGCTTGACTTATTTCACTTAGCATAATCTCCTCCAGTCCCATCCAAGTTGATGTAAAATAAAGGTGGTCTTAAAATTGTTTTCAATTACTCATCACTAGGAATGAGAATTTATTTGACTAATATTCAGATTCTGCCTACATGTTCTATTTCATTCTAGAGATAGGGAAGTGGCAGTGTCTGTAATGCACAACTGTACTTAGTAGATGTCTGGAAAAAACTGATAACTACCTAGGAGGCCCTGTGAGAACAGCCCAGAAATACAGTCAACAGAGTTGGGCCAGAACTGGCCTTGGCCATAACAACCAGTTGGAATGGGGAAAATTCAGTAAATGATACAGCCTCCTACTAATTCCAAACCTACAAGGAAGACATACACATACAGAGATGTACACAAGCAAATCAGAACAATTTGAAGGGTATTTTCACAGGAATGACTTTATTTTGACTATAAATACCATGTTCGTGGAAACTAATGATCTCAATATGGGAGGAACACACTTATCTCAAGAGCAGGCATTAGTTTTGGATATATTCTGAAATGCTAGCATTTGTTAGAGGAGAATTTGCTAATGGATATTTTCTCTAATTTCTGTCCTTTCTATCTCTGCTGTTGTTCCAGGGATCTTAGCCTTTTGCAATACAATTATTCTCCGAAAATAATATGTATATCTAGCTATGCATTGTGTCGTATTTTTCATGGTTACATCATTTATTCCTCATAACAACCTATAGGTTAAAACTGCTATTATCCCAATTTTCAGATATAGAAACAGAAGCAGAGAGGTTAAATGACTTGTCCAAGATTACATAGCTAGTAAATGTGCAGACATCCTTCAATCCCAAGAAGTCTGACAGCTTATCCAAGTGGCCTTAGTCGCTTTCCATGTCTGGTTCACTTGGGTTTACAGATGAACCAAGTTTTCTTGTATACAAGACCAAAATGCAACCATTTCGGTCATTATTATCAATCATTTTTGTCATTTTATAACCTCAAAGTTTAAATCTATAGTCATGTGATCCCCTAAACCCAGAAAAACCATAAACAATGAAATTGAACTTGCCTGGTCTGGTGACTTTACACTAAGATCCAGCTAAACTGTATGAACTGTCAAGGCTAAAACTAGGACTTCTATCTTAGCCTAACACCTGCCTCTCTCTCTGTTGAAATATATTATAATTATCTGCTCTTCCTGGGAGAGACTGTAAAACTGAATGCAATTAAACAAAAAGAAAGACAGCAGATTTTATAGCCAAAAAAAAAAAAAAAGTGATTTGGAAAGCCAACTAGATGGATGCATAGTCAAAGGAAGCAATTTCAGAGGCAAGCCAGACCTCCCTAATTTTGCAGTAATGTACTATGTACCGAATGGCAGCTAGCATAGCCTTTTGCGCATGCTTGGGACCCTAGCCTTGTCCACTGGTGCTCACAAAATGGTTCTGGTTGAATTAGGACATTTACAGAGCAGCCATTCTTTAGCTGTGGTATCACATTAGTCAAGGACCACAATAAGCAGGTGGTATGTGCCATACGGTCCATGATCCTTACTAGCCAAACCGTCCGATGGAGAGCCAAGTGTGTGTTGTAGATGCTCGTAGAGGCTCCTGTGTTCACTAAAGGTGTGCAGTGTGGGACCAGTTGCCTCATTTCTCTCGGTCAGCTCCTCTAGCTGTGAAATGACAGTGTGGATGCCTGCCCTACTTCCCTCAGGACAGTATGGTGAGATTCAGAAAAGGCTACAAACAATTGTCTGTTTTATTCACGTTTGGCTAATGAAAAGCCTACAGTACAGCGATTTATAGAAATGAGTTCATACACAGCTGCTGAAGAAATACAGGGGAAAAATTCTAGGGGAAGACCCAATTAGTGCAATGATTCATCACTTTCCTAAAACTGGATTTTAGGAACTGCCGTTGTCCAAAAGGTAGACCACGAAATAACCCATGGCCCAGTCACTAAAAATTGAAAAGATTTATAAGTGCCTCAGAGAAGATCAAAACTTATTTTGAGAAAAGAACATGAGTCAAGGCAGATGTGTAGCCCAAGATTGTCACTGGGCAAAAGCGGACCTGGGGAGAAGAAACGGGAAGAAAATTAAAGCTAAATGTTGGCTTTATGCTGGAACATACCAGCCTGGAGATACTCTAAGTTTTATTGAACAGTGCAAGGTTGTTTTAATTTAGCACTATTTATTTTGAAAGGTTTGCTACACCAGTGATCTTTCCAACATTGCTTGTGTGTTTTTGGCTGTGCCTAGTGGCCCGCTGTGGGCTGACGGATGTCCAGGTGTGGAAAAGGATGTTAGCCATTTGTTTGCACTGTGGATTTATCTCTTTGCACTTTCTTTGCCCCTCCTAATTAAAATAGTAAACATTATTGTACTCAAAGCTTAAATAGTCCCTTGGACATGAGAGTGGTTATGAATTAATAATTAGAAATATAACTCCTTTAGCATGCCTCTTCCTCATAGCAAATGTTTCAAATGCAAAGCCAGTTTGCAATAAGAATCAGAGAAATGTAAAAGGCAACCTGTAACTGAACATGAAACCCGACAAACTCTCACAAAAAGCAATATAACAAGCAGGAAAAAAAAGAGAGAATTTTGAAAATTATCTTCCTGAAGCATTCTGAATCCCCAGTGCACTATTTTTCCGGGTTAAAAAAAGTCAGCCTATTCTAGGTGTTCTGAACTAGCTCACTGAGTAGCCATCTCTAGCAGGCCTGCTCCTGGATGTCATGCCCCCGTTAATGAAATCTGGACGTGCACTCGTAAATGGACCTGCTGAATGCTAGATGTCAGCCATTGCGTGATGGGCAATCATCAATCATCCATTGTCAGTTATTTCTGTCCCAGTGAGTAAGCCTTTATTTAAAGCATAAAGTAAGAATGTTGCCAGACCACAGGAACAAGCCCTGAGCTGTTTGCAGGTGCTGCTATTCACAGCTGCCAATTAAACCCCTGACATTTCCATATTGGCCATGAGGCATGGCATATGCTTCTGACATACCAATTCTTTAAAACAAAATCAGCCATCTCAGATTATCAATACATGTATCTTATTCTTTTCCCATGCTTGAAACATTAGGCTTTTAAAAGTAGCTCGTTTTAGAAATAGAGGAAGGAGAAACAGAAAAACTCTTGTAAACTGAAGTATTAAGATGTACACATAGCATTTTCTTGTAACTGGGCGAGTGGCCGGCATTTTATTTTATTTATTTTAATTTTTTTAAATTTAATTTTATTATGTTATGTTAGTCACCATATATTACATCATTAGTTTTTGATGTAGTATTCTATGATTCATTGTTCGCATATAACACCCAGTGCTCCATGCAATACGTGCCCTCCTTAATACCCATCACCGGGCCAACCCATCCACCCACCCCCTCCCCTCTAAAATGCTCGGTTTGTTTCTCAGAGTCCATAGTCTCTCATGGCTCATCTCCCCCTCTGATGTCTTCCCCTTCATTTTTCCCTTCCTACTATCTTCTTTTTTTTTTTTTTTCATATAATGTATGATTTGTTTCAGAGGTATAGGTCTGTGGTTCATCAGTCTTACACAATTCACAGGCCTCACTATAGCACATACCCTCCCCAATGTCCATCACCTAGCCACCCCATCCCTCCCACCCCACCCCCCACTCCAGCAACCCTCAGTTTGTTTCCTGAGATTAAGAATTCCTTATATCAGTGAGATCCATGATACTAGTATTTCTCTGATTGACTTATTTCGCTTAGCATAATACCCTCTAGTTCCATCGACGTCATTGCAAATGGCAAGATTTCGTGTTTTTTGATGGCTGCATATTATTCCATTGTATATATATACCACATCTTCTTTATCCATTCATCTGTCGATGGACATCTTGGCTCTTTCCATAGTTTGGCTATTGCAGACATTGCTGCTATAAACATTGGGGTGCACGTACCCCTTCGGATCACTACGTTTGTATCTTTGGGGTAAATACCCAGTAGTGCAATTGCTGGATCCTATGGTAGCTCTAATTTCAACTTTTTGAGGAACCTCCATACTGTTTTCCAGAGTGGCTGCCCCAGCTTGCATTCCCACCAACAGTGTAGGAGGGTTCCCCTTTCTGCGCATCCTCGCCAACATCTGTCGTTTCCTGACTTGTTAATTTTAGCCATTCTGACTGGTGTGAGGTGGTATCTCATTGAGGTTTTGATTTGGATTTCCCTGATGCTGAGTGATGTTGAGCACTTTTTCATGTGTCTGTTGGCCATTTGGATGTCTTCTTTGGAAAAATGTCTGTTCATGTCTTCTGCCCATTTCTTGATTGGATCATTTGTTCTTTGGGTGTTGAGTTTGATAAGTTCTTTATAGATTTTGGATACTAGCCCTTTATCTGATATGTCATTTGCAAATATCTTCTCCCATTCTGTTGGTTGTCTTTTGGTTTTGTTGACTGTTTCCTTTGCTCTGCAAAAGTTTTTATCTTGATGAAGTCCCAATAGTTCATTTTTGCCCTTGCTTCCCTTGCCTTTGGCGATGTTTCTAGGAAGAAGTTGCTGCAGCTAAGGTCGAAGAAGTTGCTGAAGTGGCCAGGATTTTAGATGTGGAACATCTTCCCTGATGCCTAAAACTATATGGCAGAATGTTCTTTGAAGATTTCAAATTTTGATAATCTTTTCCCTACCTTTCTTTCTGAAATTTTTTCTTACTTTTTGTTAACCAAATGCTACTGACTCATCTCATGTAATTCACTACTATTAGAACTAGATGTTGAAATTGATCATGCGACTACATTCCATTCTTTTCACTGGGATTCAAACATAAGCGGGCCTTGTGTTGGAAGAACTTCATGGAATTTGCCAGAGACTTTTTAAAAAAATATTTTACTTATTTATTTTATTTGAGAGAGAGAGCGAGCAGGGGGAGGGGCAAAAGGAGAGGGGAGAGAATCTCAAGTAGACTCTGTGCTGAGCGTGGAGCCCAATGCGCGACGGGATCTCACGAGCCTGAGATCATGACCTCAGCTGAAACCAATAGTCAGATGCTTCATCCACTGAGCCACCAGAGATTTTTTATTTAGTCTAGATTTTAAGTCCATGAAAGGATGTACTTCTATGCAGAGTTTATATGACGCCTTTACTTTGACATATTTCTGGTATATGAAATATAGAAGGATGAAAGCATCCCACCACTCTTGGGGGATTATAGATATTGTGGATATGTTCATCTATAAATACCATATATAGGCAGGAAAAAAAAAAGAGAGGGATCCACATACACCTTTTGGGAATATTTCACCATTTTTTACTAATTTACCCATTATTGTAGCTCTTGGTAAGAAATGAATTGTGGTGACAATCACAGAAATTTTAACTAAATTATTCTTACTGATCAGTCTTTAGAAAATAAAGATATGTTCTGTGTGGTTTTATGTTGTTTCATGAAGAATTAGATCAAAGTAATCTGTGATTGGAACTGTAAGTCTTTGTTTTTCTAGGCCCAGCAACAGACTTTTTGATAGAGGCCGCCTCCCCCATTCTTCCATCTCCTGTTCATCTGGCAGAGCTAAACACTTACTTCCACATTCTTTGAAATCCCTGATTCCCATTGATATCAGAGACATCTGTTGGGGAAGCCAGACTCGACAAAGCCAGGTTCTCTCTGTCTTGTTTTGTTTTTTCATGGTGGGAATTTTACATTATTTTCTTACTTCTCAGAAGGCAAAAGTCGCCACCCTCTTTGACAGAGGCTCAGCCGATTTCCATTTTAAAAAGGAGAGAAAATTTGTTACTGCCATCTATGTAATGAAGGGCTACTAAAAGAGCTATATTCTAATAAAAAGATGCTTTTGCTCTGTAAATTAATTTTATAATAAAATCTGCCCTACGAACATACTGATGGTAAAAGTCTTAACAAGTGGATATGTTAACAATATATCCAGAATACATGTGTGTTTGAAATGAAGAAAAGAAAATTTGATGGTTTATAGCATCCTTGAGCCCTTCGACCATGTAAACACAAGTATGCCTGAACAGAGCTGAGGACGCTGTGCAGTGGCATCAGCTTTGGGCTGCTTAATTGGGAATATGTCCACCCACAAGCTTTGAGATAAAAGTGAAAAGGAAGGGCTCGCCTTGCCTTAGTTGTGCTGTCTCCAACTGGCACCAGTCGGGCCACTTATCTCCACTGATACCAGGTCTTCCAGGTGCCTCTGGTTGTAGTTATAATGATAATAATAGTGATGATGGCAGTGATAATGCTGATAATTACAGTAATGGCCGTTACAGAAGGCAGCCTTGTATGGTAGTTGAGAGACCTCACCTGACTAGGTTTTAATCGTGACTCTGCCCCTTACTAGCCCTGTGACCCTTGGTCAAATTACTTAACCCCTTTGTGCTTCAGTTGTTTCCTCTGTAAAATGGTGATAGTAATAGAACTCCCTCGTTGGTACGTCAAATGCTTAGAGCAGTACCTGCGTGGACTGCACGAAGTACCACCAGAGCATTAAATAAAAGAAATGAGTGTTCTTAGAATGTAGACGATATCATTATTCCCATTTTTGAGGTGGGCAAACTGAGGCTATGTGAGGCCGTCAGCCAGCAATTTACCAGATTTTAACTTGGGTTGGTGTGATTTCAAGACCAATGTTCTTTCCATCTATCTTCCAGGCTTCCTGTGGTAGGTGTCATTTCACAACTATACACCATTGGTCAGCAGAAAGGAGGGAGGGGTTGAAGAAAAGAGAGACAGCGTCTGAAACTTGTGAAATGCAAGAATTCCAGAGTGTTAGGGTAACAGAAATCATCTAAGGACAGGGGAAGGTAAACATTTTCCCAAAGTCAGAGGGTCAGGTAGTCACCACACATACTGCTCCTGAATGAATGAACTCATTCATTTATTCAACAGACATGCATGTCGCTCATCTTCTGCACAAGGGACAGCAGCCTCATGTGTGGCTACTTAATAAATAAGAGGATGTGTTTTATGTAATTTTGTCAAAGAAGGAGGCCCAGGATAACCTGAGGAAAAGATACTAATGAGAAGATGCCAGTATTTTTCTGGCAATTGAATCCAATTTGGTAAATTCTGGGGCTCTCTCCTCTCCCCTGCTTCGATGTCTCGAGGCAGAGCAAGCTGGCCACAGAACAAGGCAAGAGCTGGCTGTCCGAAGGCTGGGTCTCATCAGCACATTCGTGTCTCTTGTGGTTGTCTTTATCCAGCCTAACTGGTATTGTTTTTGGCACTCTTAACACTATGATGTTATGTTTCAAATGTTTCCAAAACTGAAACACACAACGTCTTTCATTTCCTTTCTGCCTACTAAGATTATTTCAGCTCCACACATGCAAAGGAGAGTATTATGCAAGAAATTAATCATATCAGAGCAAAGTAGCTACTGAAAAATTGCCAAACACCATAAACATTGGTCAAAATGAGTCCGACCATTTGCACAGAGAATAATTGAAGCTATGGATTCACTTGGGATAACTAAGCAACTTTTCATTATGAATTATAAAGCTTTTCAGACATAAAATGATATCTGAGAGGAGTGCATTACCTAAAAGGTTTCGATAAGCAATGAAAGGAGCTTTAAAATATGCAGCAGGGATCAATCATCCAGCTGTATAGCGTTACTTATACTTCGTGGCGTCACCTACATTCCTTGATAAACAATGTCCCATAACCTCTGAGCATTCCCATTATTTTCGTCAGCACCCAGACATAAGAAGTGACAAAAATGTCAGATGATGTTTTATTTACTAATATAAAACAAGTTCTCGTGGAAGTAGACATTCTACGACTATGGAGGTTTATGAAACACATTTCCCAGCACCAAAAATGATTCATGTTGTCCAAGAAAGATAAAAAGCCTGCTGTTAGTGATGAATTTTAATTGGAATGTTACTCATCATGGGCATGAATTTCTTTCATTTGGGAGATGACATGTCCTGCTTCTATGGTTGAAGGACAGTTGAGTTTCCCTGTAAAGAAAAGTGGGTGGTTAAACACGCCGTTTGACATCCAAAAGGTAGAGATGCCTTCAAGTTATCCTGGTGTCACCTGCCAAAACAAGTATTCCGATTTCTTTTCCAGTTGTCATTTTGCAGGAGACATTTTCATCAGTTACATGTGAAATTAAACACAGCATTTGGACTCAGATGCAGCGCACTTCTGCCTTCTTCTACCCTGTTTATGAAAAAATCAAATGAAATGGGAGCATAAATTGGGAAAATCACTTGATGGTAAGGAAGAATACTGGAGTTGGAATTAGCTTAGAATTCTACCCAAGATGCAGCAGGAGGGGGATTAAGCAGCCCAGAAGAGAAATCATTGACAATTGTAGATTCTTTTCATTTTGACAGAAGAGAGCCTGGAATGTGGTCCATCAACATTGACTGATGCTAGGTAGTAGAGAAAGGGAACTTGTAAAAGATCAGGAAAAGTGGAGTTAAAGAGGGTGAGGTGCATGGAGACTGGAAAAGTAAAAGCGGGGAGAAGGGGAGGAGGAAAGGCTAGGTATAGGAAAAGTTTCAGGACCTCATGTCCTTTGCAAAAAGAAAATCATTTACCAACCTTTATGTGATTCAGGAAATACTGTGGTTTAGTAAACTAATGGACTTTGGTACCATGATCGTCGGGGGGAAACTACCTCTCCTGAAGAATAGGGTGGCTACAGCCAGCCCCTTTGGATCTCGATATGAAAACATCAATTTGCATCATGGAATCTTGGCCAGCCTGCTTTGTGGAGGTGGTACAAAGCAGTCGATGCTCTATAGATATACAAATTGATTACTTCCATTACCAAAATCAATTTTCCAGAATAGAGTGGAATATATGGAAATGTATTTCAAAAGGTCATTTAAAATTAGCCCAAACGACAACTCAAGGCCCTACATTCAGAAGAGCACCTTGCTGCACGTGTAACTCTCCCTCTCTTGTATGTTTGCCTACATAAGGTCTGAGGCTCAAAGCACCCAACTGGAACCTGGTAAAACAACAACCAAATTGCATTGCTCCCACTGCTCTCATGAATCTCTTAATAAGCTCACCTGATACAGTTCTTACTATAGAACCAGGGTTTGCTCCTATAAGTAAAAGGGTCAGATCTATTCATGGTTTGTTGGTTGCTTTCCCCCCACCCCAGTTAAATAGGTGTTTGAATTGTGGCTTTCCTTTTGAATTGTGGCCTGCCAGGTATGTTTTCGGATGTGTTGTATGTATTACATAAACACATAGACTATTCTCCATTCAGATATGATATCCTTTTACATGCAACACCATTATCCACATATCTCTCATGCAGATACACAAAAATGCATGAGGATGTTTTGCTCTCTTAAAATCTTTTCAGATTGCTTGGATGATTTTCTTTACATGTTTTCAACTTACCTAACGGCAAACCTCACTTCATTCTACACTAGTCTAATTAATTTGACAGGACTGGAAACTTGTTCTTCCTGTTCACACTTATTATTCATCTCTTCAGAATGCCCTGTAGGGAGGATGGAGCACAATAAAGCAGTATTTACCAAATGCCTTAGTGCTAAATGTCCTTTTAGGCTGACTCAGCACATTGGTGGCATTGAGAAGATCTGACTTTAGGGCAGCCTAACAAAAATGACATTTTCTAGAACATCATCTATTTAAACTGGTCTTGAAGAAGAAAAACTATGTCCATTTTTGCCTGAAGTTTTGCAGTGGGGTCTGGGAACTACAGTTTATCCCTACTGTATCTGAAATCTTTGCTAAAGAAATGACAGAGCTATCACATCTTGCAAGGTAAGTCGTCAGTCTGCAATGGCAAATATGGAGATAATTTCAAGTTTTTTAAGAACTGCAAACATAACCTGAAACATACCAGAGATTTTGTGAAGGGGTGGATTGAAATGCAGAATTGATAAATGCAACCAGGGAGAAGGGCTTTTCCTTTTTGGTTAACTTTGAAAATTTCCTCAGAGAGCGAACTTTTGATAGGGGGCAAAAATTCTTACAAGGTTGGTACAGGTGGGTAATTAAAAAAATAAGAGTGAATTTATCTGCATACATTATTTAAATACCTAAAGCATTTCTCCGCTTTAATGATAAATTACGATCAGTAAAATCTGTTGGCTGCCTTCAAGCTAACTAATGGATCACTAATCAGCAACAGTCGAATCATCCTAACTAAGGTGGAATAAATATCTTCAAGGAAGCTGCAGCTAATTTTTTCAGTCTAAACCTATAAAGATGCTTACATATATATGTCTATATTCTTGTACTGCATCTGTGTATATGAATATGTGCATACTTTTGTTCATATGCCCATGTTAGAAACCTATTCTTTGATACCTCCTTGTTCATCCACCGCTGCTCTCTTCTTCTTTGTATGTTGTATAAGAAAGATTGTTCCTGCAACTAATTAATCCTTAAAGAGATTGGCTGATACATCTCATTGTTAGCAATACATTTTTAATTGTTCATTTTACTCAAGCACCATTTGAACACAAGTCAATTTGCAATTTCATTAGAGAACAGAAAAGGCCTGGGGTCTATTCCTGATTAAAAAAAAAAAAGGATAAAAAGCAGGCAAAATTTCATAAAGAATGTTAATCCTCTAATTAATCAAGCAAGAATTAATGTGTCCTGCTACTTGAGCATAAGTCTTCTTGCCAAGAAGTGTACTTTGTCATACCTACCCCTCCAGAGAAACCTCTTTACAAGCTTTGTGGCCAAATACCCTGGCAACTAATGATGAGCTTTGAAGCAACATTCACAGACCATTTGCTTTGATGACATTTGGAGGCTTTTCTCCCCTCATTCCCATTCTATTGTAAGTAGAGTACACATGCCATACAGCCTTTGAAAACTAATCAATACAGTAAGATTTGTCAGGTTGAAGCTGACTAGTATTACATCTTTAAACTCTTTTCTTAGCTGACTTGTTGTACACATTTTTAAGTTAAACCTTGTGAAGGGGGGTGGGTAGATTATCCTTACCATACTCACAGGCACACTAGTGTGACATGGCTCTTTCTTCCATATTTTAACATCAAAAGCTCATAATCTGTGTAAGTTAACCTTCCATAAAACTAAAATTATATGGTCATCATACATAATCTGATGATTGATTACAGCTGTCAAAAAGGTCACAAATTGTAAATGTTTACTACAGTTGCACCATGAAAATTATGACATACTTTTAAAAAATCCATCTAGAGAAAATAGACAGCTTACATTCATAGGTTGCAGAACTGAAGCATATATGTTTTCTTTGTGACTTTTAGCTCTCTTAAAATCAATGTTAAAACCCTTAGGTCTGATTTTTCATTTCAATGTCTTTGTGTAATGTGCCTCAACCATACCTCATCTAATTTAATAAGATGCAAGCTAAGGAAGTACTTAAGTTACTTATCAAGGGTTTCAGATGACACATTATTATTGTATTCAAAAGTCAATATTTGCTAATCATGTTAGTACAGGAACTGTTCCAGGCCTACAATTCTTAAATTGCAGAGATATTTAAGATTAATTAAACCTATCTCCCTTGGTCCTCTCTCTTCACCTCTGTGGAAGGAGTAAATCAATGACATCCTATGCAAGCCCAGAGAGCCAGAGCTTTAAGTCTGAAAGGCACTAACATCTTTAAGCCTCTGCGTCGGTGCCCCAGAGTTGAGCTTTGCCATTTCTCCACGGTCTAAGGATTATTTGCATGTTTTGAGAGCAAAGTTCACCGATTTGCTTGATGTAATTAGAGAGGTATGCCCATTCCTGAACATATAACATGGACTCCAACATTTTTTTTAAGTCAGGAGAATGCTGAAATAATATATTGTCAGACTTCTTTTTTCGTTTTATATGAAAACTTGTGGGTAAGTTTGCAGCAAACAAAATTGAAAGGGTACTTGCCCTTTTTCACACTGGGCATAATGAGAACATGCACTGGGCCCACATCCCTGAAGGGGTTACACTCAAATGACACGGTTCCTGTGAACCTCTGACCTCTCGCTTATACCCGTGAGCAGAGACAGCCAACTGTTCAAAGTTCAAGGCTCCTTTATTTTTAGACAGTAAACCCATTACACAAGAACCATTTCTAATCTAATGTATGTACAGAGCCCAGGACTTGGTGAGATTAAGTGATAAATAAAACTTTGAAGTCTTATTAACATGTATTGACTAGGAGAAAACTGGAAAACCTAGTACCGCAGTGATGACTTACAGTAGCTGCTAGTTCAGTTCCCTTGAGGAGAGACTAGTGCCTTAACCCAATATGCCACCCAGCATATATTTACAGGTAGTTAGTGAACACAGTAATGCTATGCAAACTGAATATCTGGAACATGAATCAATAGAGACCAGCTAATTAGGTTATAAATGCATTGATTTTATTTTTAATACATCCTTAAATAGAGTCTGTGAGTAAGCATTCTGAAATGGGGTTCTTAAAATGAGAGAAGCGACAATCAGATTATTCTTTGCCACTCTCCAATCAATCCAGAAGAGGTAGGTAAAATACTCTGATGCATATTCTATATAATCAGAATGACACATCCTATTAATATTCCAATTACTGTTGAACTATTAGCAATGCCTGAGTCTGGTGTCTTAGAGCCTCATCCAGGAACTTCATGTCTTTTGTATTCATTCAATTCAAAATGAGACCATTTTCCCTTTAAAGCACTTTTATTAAACATTATTTTATGCATGGATTTAACATCCTAATTGATTTAGGTGGACTCTCAGAATGAGTTGCTAACTCCTTTTGTTCTTTTCTTCGCTGAAAGAGGTCAGCAGCTGTGATCTTATTTATAAATTTAAATGCCAAATTTTAGCACAGTGAGTTACTATTAAAACAATAGTTATTCGTGTTCATAAAAAATCTCTATTCACATTGTAAAAACCAGGGATCCAATAATTTAATAAACTAATCTAGAGTAAGAATGGGCCAGAATTGTCAATCTCATCTTAGAACACATAAAAATCATAAAATCATAGACATGAAAGTGACTTTGGAAAAAGCACTGAGATGTTTCTAGTCTTCTAAATATTGTCTCAACATAAAATTTACTTCTTTTTTTGAAACTCATATAGGAATCTATTCAGTACCATAGATAAAATATAGTTCTATAAGCTACTGCCTTCAGGTCAGGTTATGATCCCAGGGTCCTGGGATCGAGTCCCACGTCGGGCTCCCTGCTCAGCGGGAAGCCTTCTTCTCCCTCTCCCCTTCCCCCTGTTTGTGTTCCTTCTCTCACTGTGTCTCTCTCTGTCAAATGAATAAATAAATAAAATCTTTAAAAAAATATATAAGCTAACAACCAAACTACTAGTTGAACAAGTCAAACTTGCCATCATTTTGTTAACATTTTAGGGTGTTTGCTTTACCTTAAATTTAATTAAATACATTTGTGTGATGATATACTGTAGATCTACCTCTGCTTTCTTATATTATGCAGCTGCTACTGGCCATGAATATCATGAATGTGGCACTCAATGCTGGTGCCCTGGCGCAGCTTGAGAAGAGTGGAGATAGAAAAAGATGGATGGATTTGAGAGATATTTGGGGGTAAAGTCTAAAAGATTAATAGTCAAACATGGGATATAAGTAAAATGGAGGAATCAAGGAGGATACTAGACTTATGGCTTGAGAAATTGAGTAGATAGCTATTTCCAAAGATGGAAAATACTGGGGAGATGGGCTTGAGTTTGGGGGCTCTTTGTGAAATAAAAAGTTCTCTTTGGTTGTGGTAAGTTAGAGATGCCCAAGTGGAGATGTCAAGGTTGCAGTTGGATATTTAAATCTGAAGCTCAGAAATAAGGTCTTTTTTTTTTTTTTTTTTAAAGATTTTATTTTATGTATTTGACAGAGAGACACAGCGAGAGAGGGAACACAAGCAGGGGGAGTGTGAGAGGGAGAAGCAGGCTTCCCGCGGAACAGGGAGCCCGATGCGGGGCTCGATCCCAGGAACCTGAGATCATGACCTGAGCCGAAGGCAGACGCTTAACGACTGAGCCACCCAGGCGCCCCAGAAATAAGGTCTTAACTAAACAAATCAGTTTACACATTGTCAGCATATAGATGGCATTTAAAGCTAAGAGAATGGATAGGCTAGGGGCACCTGGGTGTCTCAGTCGGTTGAGCATCCGACTCTTGATTTTGGCTCAGGTCATGGTCTCGGGGTTGTGGGATTGAGCCCTGCATCAGGCTCCATGCTAAAGTGGGGAGTCTGCTGGAGATTCTCTCTCTCTCCCCCTCCCCCTCCCCCTGCTCATGTGCACTCGCACTCCCTCTCTCTCTCTCTAAAATAAATAAATAAATCTTAAAAAAAAAAAAAGTGGATGGGCTAACTCAAGGGATGAGTATACAGAGAAAAGAGGGACTGAACCCTGAAGAATCAACATTTAAAAGATAGACAATAAGTAGCCCCTGTGTAGGGGTCGGAGACCATGTTCCAGAAGACTTGAAATGATCCAGAATAAGATGTGAAAGGCATTCCTTTCCTCACACCCTAATAAACTGTACCAAGTTGGGATATTTGCTTGTGAAGGATCACTTCATTATTCTTGTTTATTTTTTAATTAAAATTTCAATATAAAAAGCTAAGCAACTGATTTGAAAATGAGTATAGTAAAAGGATAGAAAAAAAAAAAAAAGAGGCCGAGGGTCATGCTAACTATATTCCTGAATCAGAACCTTTGCAGCTATTGTTCCTTGTGTTTCTAGGACACTTCACCTTTAGAAATCTATATGCCTCACTCCCTCATGTTCTCTTGGTGTCTATGCAAATGTTATCCATTTGGTGAGGACTTCATTGACTTATTTAAAATAGCAACACCAGTCCTATCCCATATTGTCTATCCTCCTTCCTCCCTCTTATTTTTCTCCATAGAACTTATCACCATATAGTATATATTTACTTGCTTATTTCCTTATTTTCTGTCTCTTCTCACTAGAACATAAGCCCTACAAGGTCAAGAATTTTGTTTTGTTTCACTGCTGTGACACAATGCCCCCTACCCCAATACTTGACATATTGTAGGTTGTTAATATATAGTTTTTTATTTTTTTTAAAGATTTTATTTGTTTATTTGACAGAGAGAGAGAGCACAAGCAGGGGGAAAGGCAGGCAGGGGAGAAGCAGGCTCCCTGCTGAGCAAGGAGCCTGATGTGGGGCTCGATCCCAGGACCTGGGATCATGACCTGAGCTGAAGGCAGCTGCTTAACTGACTGAACCACCCAGGCGCCCCTCAATATATATTTTTTAAATGAATGAATGAAAGAACAAACCAGCAAAAGAGATAAAAGGGAACAACCAAAGAAGTAGCAGGAAAACCTGGAGGTATCTTAGAAGCTAAAAGAAAAAAGTGTTTGAGATGAACCATGAGAGACGATGGACTCTGAAAAACAAACTGAGGGTTCTAGAGGGGAGGGGGGTGGGGGGATGGGTTAGCCTGGTGATGGGTATTAAAGAGGGCACGTTCTGCATGGAGCACTGGGTGTCATGCACAAACAATGAATCATGGAACGCTACATGAAAAACTAATGATGTAATGTATGGTGATTAACATAACAATAAAAAATTAAAAAAAAAAGAAAAAAGTGTTTGGAAATGGAATATGGTCAGATATGTTAAATGCTGCCGAAGGGTCCAGGAAGATGATACAGCAACAAATGCATCACACTTGGCATCATGAGAGTGACTGGTGTTGAAAAGAGCAGTTCCAGTATAGTGGTGGGGGCAGGAGTCAGAATGATTAAGGTTGAGGAGATACTAGAAGAGAAGGAAGTGAGTGAAAATAGAATCAGTAGGTAACTAATTTGAGAAGTTTTGCTGTGAAGAAAAGTATTAGTATAAGACAATTAATAAAGAGGAATATGAGATGAAGGAAGGGTGCATTATTAATTTTTACTCTTGATTTTTAGTGGTGTATGGATTATCTCCTGCTACAATATTGCTGGTTAACAGTCAACCATAAAACCTTAGTGGCATTCGACAACACACATTTTTTACTTCGCTGGAGTGCTTAGCTAGGTGGCTTTGCTTGATGTCTGGATTTTGGCTGGTTGTTGTCTGATCTAGGCTGGCTTCAGCTGGGATTACTCAAGTAATGTCTCTCATCCTTAGAACATGTCTCTCATCCTTAGAAACCACAGTCTGAAAGCAGATGATCCTCTATTGGTTAACAGCCTAGTTTAGGTATGTTCTCAAAGTGACAGCTGAAGCACAACATATAAATGGAAATAGACAAGTCCTCTTGAGCCCTGGGTTCAGAACTGGCACACTGTCACTTTGTCTTCATTCTGTTGACCAAAGCAAGTCAAGAGGCCAGCTAGATTCAAAGGGAAGGTATTCCAATACTACTGCTATGAAACAAACTGCCCTAAAACTTGGCAATGTAAAATAACCATTTTATTATCCTTACAATTTCTTTGGGTTATGAATTCAGACAGGGCAGAGTGGGGTTGGCTTGCCTCTGCTCCATGATGTCTGGAGCCCCAGTTGGTAAGATACAAAGACTAGTGGCTGGAATCATCCAGAGGCATCTGTACTTATGTTTGATAGTGATGTTGCTTATTAACTAGAACTACAGCTGGAGCTATTGGCTGGAACACTAGCATGTGGCTTCTCCATGTGGGCTAGGCTTTCTCACAGCTTAACAGAATAATTGATTCTCACATGGCAGCTTAGAGCTCTGAAAGCCGATGTCCCAGTGTACAGGGCATAAACCATGTCTTCTTTTATTACCTAGTCTCAGAAGTCATGCAGTGTCACTTCTGACACATTCTATTGGTTACAAACCAATTCTCAAGCCTTCTCCAGATTCAAGGAGAAGGGAATTATACTCCACTGCTTTTTGGGAAGTGGTAAATTTGGAGATGGGTACAGGTACATTTATGAGTGTGGGAGGGGGAAGAAGAAAGATGCTGTAGTTTACTTCCTAATATTAGTTGTACTTCATTTGGTGTCGCTTTACCCTGTCTACTCATTCTATCTGAGAGCAGCCAACACAAACTAGAAGGTTCTTTACCCCACAAGAAAAGGAAATGTACTTTTAACATAAGACTGGAGCCTCCAGGATAAAGAATTTGTCCAAATTGACTCCATCCACGTGATTTTGAGGTTAAGTCCCTGAAGATTCTTGGGCATAGCTGCTGAGAAAGTTTCTTTACATTTAAAAGCTGCAACAAAGAGAGTATAAATGCAAGTCTCAGCAAGCATGTACTATAGGGGTCGGTTCTCAGTGTTTGACTTAGTGATGCCCAGGGTCTTCTCCTGAGACATTTCTAGGGTAGCTTTGGTGTCCAGAAACTTCAGTATAGCAATACCTTACCACACTGATTCCAGATTAACTTTGCAAAAGCCTATAAGATATTTTAGGTCTTTGAGTTATTTGATTATTCAAATTAATTTTAGCCACAGATGTTCATATAGGATTTCTCTTATTATTTCATTTGTTATATTTAGTTATAACATGCCATTATTTCAACAAATCACATTTTGAATATGCTAAACCCAAGCATCTGGGAAATAAATGAAACTTTTAAAAGTAGATTTTGCTTTTCCTTGTGGGTTTTCTGAGCTAAAGCTTTGAAAATAAGCTGACATCTATTGTAAATTTATGCTATATATTTATGGTCTCTAAAACCATACACAATATAATAAATACAATACAATGAATTATGTAATACAGTCATTTCTCCACCTTATCTGTAGGGGATATATTCCAAGACCCCCAGTGGATGCCTGAAACCACAGATTATACCAAACTCCATATATACTCATGATTTTTCCTATACATACATACCTTTGACAATATTTAATTTATAAATTAGACACAATAAGAGGGTAACAATAATAACTAATAATAAAATAGAACAATTATAATAATATACTCTGAAGAAGTTATGTGAATGCGGTGTCTCTCCTACAATATCTTACTGTACTGTGCTCACCCTCCTTTTGTGATGATGAGAGACAATAAAAGGCCCGTGTGATGAGATGAAGGGAGGCGCGTGACGGAGGCATGGTGACGTAGTGTTAGGCTACTACTGACTTTCTGACTAGACGTCAGGAGGAGAATCATCTGCTTTCGGATTGTGGTTTCCTGAAAGTAACTGAAACCATGAGAAGCAAAACTATGGATGGGGTTACTACACTATATGTATTATATATTGATAAAGAATATATCTAAAAACAATTTGATTTTTAAAAGAGAAAGTTTCAATTCTTTTGTGTTATATATTGAATGTAATGAAAAAAATAGATGCTAAATTATTGACAAAATATACTATTTGAAGAAGGTGGGATTTTTTTCATGAGGGAGAAGAGGAGTGTTTGAATAAATATCATCAAATATTATCAATATTTATAAAGCATTTTGTAGCTTAAAAATTTTTTGAATTATTCTCTGTATAGCCTTCTGTTATATGTAAGGCAGGCATAATTGTTTTATATTCATTTTACAGATGTGGAAACAGGATCAGAATATTTAAATGGCTTTAAGAAAGTAAGAAAATGGCAGAGCTATAATTTGAGCCCTGTTTCTATTGCATCTCACTAAATGGATTATGTGTATATATAACAATACACCTAAATTTATATATGTTTATATACAGTATAAGTAATATAGGTCAATTTTATGTAATTCATAATCACATATCTAATTGTGTATGTCTATAGAAATGAATATATTAGTAATTATTTAGATTTTAAGCAAAATCACTCACATTTTTATAAATACAGATGTATACTTATTCCTACATTTTTCCATCTACCCATCAAACTTCCATTTGATATCTGAAAATATGTTTGCATCTGATACACATTTGGATAAGGAGGTATTTAAAAGATTACAGCTAATAAAAATGCCTTTAGATTTTTGAAAGTCGAACAAACATAGAACCTTAGTGTTCAAACCTGGCATTTTACACACTCTGTTTCAGAACTAAAGGGATTCAGCAGTTAAAATTCCATGAAAATATATGAGGAGGAGCCAAGACAGAGAAAATAGTGTTTGTATATAAACCACCCTTGACCTGAACAAAGCTTTTGCTAGAAGCTCAACATAGAAGACTCATCTGTAGACTCAAGGGCAAAGAACTTAAGAAAAAAACCAATTGGGCAGGCATTTACCAGATGGCATGTGGGTGTTAAGTGGAAAGGAGCTAATAGATGTGGGTGAAGCAGAGTGGGTCTCCCGGATTAGCTACTTTCTAATATGGATCCAGCAGAAGGACAGGGCAAGGAGGAAAGAAAGTCAACAATACCAAACCATAAGAGCTCGGGCCTAAACTCACAAAAGGCAAAAATACTTTTTTTTTTTTTTCTCCAAAAGAACCTTGATATCTGAGGAGTAAAGTCAAAAAAGGACTTACAGTAATTCATTAATGTCTCAAACCCATGACCAAGTTAATGTACCTTTGTCTCACCACTCCTCTAGAATTCTAAGAAGCTATTCTTTGTAAGACAAAGGAACAATTTAGTAATAGTCTTTGTGGAGAAAAATGCTATATTAAATGCACACAATGAATCTGGGACATAGTCTGGTTGCAGAAATGTGAAAATGGATGTGTGTTGGGGGGGTGGTAGAACATCTTAAAATCAAGGAAATAAATTTTTGACTTGAACACTTAGGTTAAGAGAAAGATGTATTTAGTGAGTGAATAGTACTCAAACGATAACAAGTTTTAACAGAGAGCAGACTTTCAGTGAGGTACAATTAAACAAACAGTTAAATAATCTCACATACAAGTGCTTAAACAAGCAAACAATCACAGACTGCCTTGATCACTGCTCAGTGCACAGAGCATGAGTCAGAAGAAATTATTTCAGCACCACTGAAGGGAAAAGCCATGTTGTGCTCAATTCTGGTTGACTTATTGCAAATAAGGATATCAGAGAAAATGAGAAGTTTATGGCAGAAGGTAAGATAAAGTTATTCAGTGACTCAAGGAAATTAATTATAGAGGAAAAGCTCAAAAACTAGGTGCGTCTGTGATGACCTCATTGAGGAAAGCAAGGATGACAGGTGTTGCAAGGGTGGATACCCTGAAGGGATCTACATTTATAACAACTAAAAAGGGAAGTATAAAATCCCCAAGAGAGGCAAGCATGAGCAAAATTTAATTGATATCTCTCATCCACCCCTTGATATTAGTTAATACTGGAAAGAAAGAGTTTTGAGAAGTGATTAAGATGAATACAAACTGTCCAAATATGGACCTGATTAAGAATTCAGAGGGAGAAAAATAAGCTCTTATGAAGGAACATCTTTTATAATTTTACTTTTTCTGGAATTTTGCTGACCCCCAATGAATATTTAAGGAGAAAAAAATATACCCTTATCTTGTCTGGAACTGGTATGTGAATTCAAGCTCTAAGTTTTAATATCAGGCAAGGCTTTTTTCTTTGTTTATTCTTGTGATTAAAATATTACATGAAATGAAACCTAAGTAGTGTGTTATAACTGCTGTTCAGATGCCACATTTCAGTTATATGCCGTACTTTACGACTCTCAGAAGCCTTTGAGATTAGACCTGTGTGAGGTTGTCAGGTGTCTGCTCCGTCTCTCACTTAACTTGTTTGTACCTGATCACAGTGATTTGAGCTCTCAGTGGAGGAGAACAGAAGGAAAAAAGTGCTCAAACTTTATAAACACAGAATACAGATTAATAGCTAAAGTAAATGTTCATTTGACATAAAATGTTGATCAGGATGTCTCTTCAGAATATTTCTGCACTAGCCTTGGCATTCAAGATGCATATTTGGATTCTATTAAAAAGAACCCTCAAGAAAGCCCAGAATTTACCTAGGAAAAAACTAGCAAAACGCGAAATGCCCTTAAGCCTCACCATTCTGTAATTGCAACAGTAATGGCCGATATCCTTGCAGTTAGAAGGGCTTTTCTTAGAACAATATTACATCCAGAAACCTTAATGAGAGGAATGCATATTCTATTTCCTAAAAATTTTAAACTTCTGTATAACCAAAGGCAATATTAACAGAGTTGAGAGAAAAAATGCCAAAATATAGGTTTAAGCCTATATAAAATGTTATCTTAATATAAAAGGCTACTATCTTAATATATAGACGCTCTTGCAAATCAAAAAAGATTGATAATTGTGGGAGAAAATGGACAAGTAATAGATATAAAACAGATGCTCAACTACTAATCAAAACAATGTAAAATGAAATTACAAAATAATATGTTTTGCCTCTCGTAAAATGAATTGTTAGTAATCTGAACTGAGCAGGGTGTGGGGGGCAATGACAAACTCTCTTAGATGAGAAATGAGATTTTAAATTAGAACATTTTTAGAGGGTGATTTAATAAGATAAATAAAAAATTTAAATTTATAAATTTTGCCTCAGCAATTCTACTGTTAGGAATATACTCCAATGAAATAATTAGACAAGTACACAAAATTTGTGTGTACATATGTGGAAATTTTATAATAAGGAAATAATACAGATAGATTGAAAATAACCTTAATGTTTATCAGTCAAGTTTGGTTAAATAAAGAATGGTAGAGTTATAAAACGGAATATGGCAAAGCCTTCAAAAGGATAAAGTGATTATTATGTAGAGTTTTCCCTGAATGCAAGCATGGTTGGACACTAAGATATTGAGTAATATAATTTTCGATATTAATGTATGAAAAGATCATATATCTATAAATGTTTGTTATAGATTGAATAATGCCCCCCACAAAGGAGTTTCAGGCAATGTGACCATGGAGGCAGGGATTAGAAAGACAGCCAAGATAGGATTGTAATTCTACAGAGAAGCAAACTGAGCCTCAGAGAGGCCATGTAAATTTCCCAAGGTCATATAGTGACTAATAAGTGACAGAACTTGGATTCCAACCAGGTGATCTGACTTCAGAATGTCCTTGTTCGTGGGCGTAGGATAGTATGAGTTCAAGGTTCAAATGATTGGCTGCTCTTTATTGAGCATCTATCTATGTGTGTGTCATACACCAAGCAAGCTCTGCCCTTGGGAAAGGTAATCACTTCTGAGATGTATATGTATTAATATTATATGTTATATATTAATATATAATATATTAAAAAAGGAAATAGCTTTCCTTTTTAATTACTACATAGCATTTTTTCTTTTTTTTTTTTAAGATTTTATTTATTTATTTGATGTAGAGAGAGACAGCAAGAGAGGGAACACAAGCAGGGGGAGTGGGAGAGGGAGAAGCAGGCTTCCCGCTGAGCAGGGAGCCCGATGCAGGGCTCGATCCCAGGACCCTGAGATCATGACCTGAGCTGAAGGCAGTCGCTTAACCAACTGAGCCACCCAGGTGTCCCCATAGCATTTTTTTCAACACTTACTTATGCCAGATGTTATATTAGGTGCTGGAATGTAGCAATGAACAAGAAAGGGAGGTTCTGTACCTCTGGAGCGTAGAGGAGATAGACAGTGAATCCCTAAATGACCTCAGCCAAGCAAAGAGAAGGGGTAAGAACATTCCAGGCAGTAGGAATAGCATGGGCATTGGGCAGGAAAGGTATGCAAGGACAAATCCCTGTAGATCACAGGGTTGTCTCCTTGAAGAGGAAATAGAGAAAGCATTGAGTTCCCATAGGATTTAATAAAAATCCCACAAGTTCTTACTCAACATATCCCATTTTAATGATTAGCTTCATGAGGTCAATCTCTTAAAATAGAGGACTATAACATATTCCTTTGTTATAACACTATAGTTTGTCATCATGGGATTATTTTAATTAAAGTACTTGAATAAACCTTAATTGTTAAGTATTTAATTAAAGTATTTGATTCAAATCAAATCAGAGAAATCAGATTTCTCTAATATTCTTAAAATACACAATTCACACACTCACGCTGATACGTTCTCACACCCGTACATAGGCAGTAACACACACTTACACACATGCTCACAGGCATTCCCTCATACACATTTACATGCTCTCATGCATATTCATATGCAGTAGAGCACCCTGACACTCACATACAATCATATAAACCCACACATGCTCACACACTCATCTCACAAAAACCCACATGAGGGAGGGTGCACAACTCATTTACTCAATATTTTAACAAATACTTACTGATCACCTGCCAAGTGCCTAGAGATAGAACAAAAAACAGGATTCATCTCTGCCCTCATAGGGCTGACCTTCTAGTGGGAGGTACAGAGACTGAACAAGACAACAAAAAGTGCAGATTATAATTCCAGGTTGTAATGAGCACTATGGAGAAAATAAGTCAGGTGATGAGACAATAACTAGAGGGCAGATGATTTAGGACATATGGAGAAGGCTTCTCTGGAAGAGGACAATTGAACTGAGGCCTGAATGACAATAATGAGCCAGTCATTCAGAGAAAGGGAGAAAGACCAGTGCAGGCTGAGAGAAGAACAAGTGCTTGGAGAAAGGGCTTGGTGTAGACGAGGAACCAGAATGTGATCTTATGGCTGAACTTTAGTGAGCAAATTGATAGTGAAATAAGAGCTAGGAAGGGACACAGAAGTTAAATTAGGACAGCCCTTATAACCACGGGGCTGCATTGAGATTTATTCTAAGAACAAACAGAAATAACGGACAGTGTGTAAGTGTCCCCACTTGATAGGATTTGTAGTTTTATAAGTCCTCTCTGGCTACAGTATGAGGAATGGACTAGACAGGACAAGGGTGGAAGCTAGGGACCCATGGGGAGGTGGATGCAATTGGCCAGGAGAGAGTGATGATGGTGGTATGGGCATGAGTGGTCACCGTGGAACTGAGGAGAATGTCATGGATTTAAGTGCATGTTGGAAGTAAGAAAGCCAGGACTTTGTCAAAGCTTTGATGAGGTGATGAGATAGGATAGGGTTAAGGATGCCTTCCAGGTGTTCTGCTTGAGCACCTGAGAACACTGTGGTAGCTGGCCTTTATTTAATCACTGTCTCTGTCATAGTAATGGCTTCTATTTATCCAATGCTTACTGTGTGCCAAGTATGCGCTTTATATGTATTATCTCATTTATTCTTTACAACATCTCTATAAAGTAGGCCCTATTATTATCTCTGCTTAGAAATGAGGAAACTAAGGCTCAGTGAGGTTCACTTCCTCAGTTTCAAGGACTCATATGTAAGTGTTGGAATCAGAATTCAAATGCAAAAACTCTGAACCCAGAGTCACCTCAGTGAGGAATTGAGTAACCATTATTTCAGAAACCTATCACTTCACATTTGAATTGCCAAGATCTTTATTACTAGTTTCTCTTTTGTCCTCAAGTTGACTCAAATGGTGATCAGTTCACTACAGTTTGTATCCTTGCTGTAGACTTGGAAGAACAAGTGAAGTGCTGACCATTTATTTTTTTACTTATGCTGTGAAAAGGTAGTACAGGTGGATTAGAATTATAAATGGAAATGAAGTTTGAGGATTATATTTGGATTATATTTTATCTCTAATTAATATAAATGAGAGATGTAGTCATATAAAATTGCATCTGTATCAAATGAATAATTTCAGAGATGAGTGCTTTGGGTATAATTTTTCCCCCATTACTAATTAGGGGTGGGGGCACACTGTTGACATGAATCAGAACCTATTATTAAATATGATATTGCTCCTACTTAATTGGATTGTTCCTTTTCTGGTACTTCTAGGACCATCCCCTTCCCCATTCCGCAATGTGCATATCCTTGACTCATGATCCTCCTTTCTTCACACTTACTCCTGATATCATCAGTTCTCACCATCTGGCCAGTCCTGACCCTCTGTGCCATTGACCTCTCTCAGAGCTCTGTGTAGCATTTCTTGTCCACTGGCTCCAGGCAGGAGGGAGAGAGAAGGAAGAGTGAACTCTAGAGGGCAGAGTGGTGAGAGATGATGAAGATGATGATGATAATGATGATGACTAGGTGTAAGGGGAGACAAGCCAGATTCAAGGTCCTATTTAAGATATTTAAGGAAAATCCTTAATCTGCACTATCCATGTGGGCCCTGTGAGCTTGGAGACAAATCTATACTCAGATCCTGAACACTGAACTGTTACAGCTTATAGAGGCCATCCACTGTTCTGTGCTCAAGTGAATGTGTGTAATTACACAGACATTACATAGGGACAATAATCCCTATATCCATCACTCTAAATATAAGCCCCATCCCTTGTATATAAGGATGACAAGCATAATCCCACCAGAGACAGTCCTGGGAGGCCAGAGAAGCCACGGAGTTTGCTTGGCTGGATGGTATATAGGATAAAATGGGGGAAAGAAGTCCTAACCCAGTACGTACTGTTCAGATTTCTAAACAAAATAGGCTTAGGTGCTAATCTAACCTAATCTTTACACTATGTCTGACCCTCCCAACTCCCACCCCTATATCATGATGTCTCTCTTAGTGAATAAAACAGGCAGCAGAAACATGAGGTGAGAATACAAGGGAAGCAAAAACAGGAGAGAGGGAGGAGGTGAAAGACACAGATCAATTAATCCTCCCATTTTTTTAAATCAGAGAAAACCTTGGCATTCAGTGATGATGAATCAATGCTGCTGACAGATACATCATGTTAGGATCTCAACAATCTAATTCTTCCATCAACAGAAAAGGCAAGTAATTACCACATTATCAAAAGGCTTAACAAATACAGGAGGGAATGCCACACAAGTACTAGTGCTGCATTATCTGACTCATCCTGTTTAAGACTTAGCACCATGTTCTGAACTGATCAGCACTCCTGGGGAGTGGGTAGCAGAGTAGGTTAAAATCCTGTGGGGAAATCCTTTTTAGGAGAGAAATGTCTTTTGATTAGAAAAACAAAATAAAAAAAAATATGAAGGGTCCTTTCAGTTGTGGAAAGACAGGCCTTAGGACATGGCCAGTTGTGAGATAAGGGTAAATAAAGAAAGCATTGCCTTGTTCCTCATAATGAAATGGGAAGAATTTTTAATTTTTCAGGGACATGAGAGAGGGACAGCTCATCTTGTGGACATTCCAGAGATGAAAGGAGAAGGAGGAAGATAACGTTCAAGGAAAAGTCACAAAATGACTAATTCTCAATAGCACAAATAGCCAAAGAACTTTCAAGAACATCAGTGTCTAATATTAATCTTATCTGTTGTGCTATAACTAAGTGTAACTACTCACCAGATCAACAATAAAAATCTATTGCACATAACTATCTTTGGTAACTGCTTTGTTTGGATTGTGTTTTGGAGAATTTAAAAGGGGGTTCTGATCTCTGTTGAGCCAACTAAAGAAAGAGAGCTTCTACAAGAGGTCAGAGATAAATGAGTTAAAATTCAGCAGAAGCAAAAAAACTAGATGTGACTGTAAGAAATAAGTTTCAGAGGATCCTCAAAGAGACACACTGTGGTACACACTGAATTTCCCACAAATGGGAGATGGAATGTAACATTAGAACTCATAAAGCTAGGGGTGCCTGGGTGGTTCAGTCAGTTAAGCCTCTGACTCTTGATTTCAGCTCAGGTCCTGATCTCAGGGTTGTGAGCTCGGGCCCCACTTTGTGCTCAGCACTGGGCATGGAGCCTGCTTAGGATTCTCTCTCTTCCTTTCCCTCTGACTCTCCCCCCTCCCTCTCTCCCTCTTTAAACAAAAATAAATAAATTGTAAGGCTAGAAGACTGAGGCTTACATCTGAGTTATATTGCATACATCAAAAAATTGTTTAATCTGTCCCATTTTTAGAATAGCTTGAAAGGGAAATAAATTAAATACCCAACAATAGATGATTAAGAAAAAATGATAATGCATCTGCTAGATGAAAAATTATGTAGTCAATAAAATAATATTTACAAGGGATTTAAAATGAAATGATAAAAGGTTTTGGTATGTTGTTTAAGATGAAAATAAATGATATTAATTGTATATGTGGTATGATTGGAACTCTGCATTACCTAAATTCATCCTAGGAATACAGAGATGACTTGATTCTAAGAAATTTATTAATGTGCTTTCACCAGTTAATACATCAAAGGAGGAAAATGCATTCATTTCCATAGATACTAAAAATACAGCATGCATTCTTTATTTTTATAATTCATTAACATAATAATAGATGGATACTTCCTTAACATGATTTTCTACCTTAGGCCAAAACCAGGATCTTGCTTAATGTTGGATAACTAGATACATTCCTATTAAAGTCTAGGAACAATTTAATATTATTCAAGCTGTACTAACTAGCCAGTGCAATAGGCTAGAAAACTAACAAATATATATAACCTAGGTATATGTCAATAAAGAACTGATTAAGTAAATGATAGAACACACATACAGTAGACTACTAGGGGGCATCTGCAAATAAGAGACTAATATCATATTGTTAAAATAAAAGTGAAAATGTATAGAGCACGTAAAACATTGTATATAGACTGCTTCTATTTGTATAAGGAAAAAAAGCAAGTTTGTATATACACAGACTGTTTAGAAAAGGAGAAGATTTGAAACAGATAATCAGAGGAGGAGTAGGAATCTGGAAGTCTGGGATGGGAAGGAAATTTTTCATATAAATCCTTTTTTTTCTATTTGCATTTTTGATTTGTAAGTATTACTTTTTTAATTAAAAGGAACTAAGAATTAAAAGAAAAAAACTTCATAGATCAAAAAATAACAGGAAACTAAACATCCAATAATAGAAAATTGCTTAAACTATGGTAAATGTACTTTATGGGATTTAAGGCAGCCATTAAAAATTATATGTATAAAATTAAAATTAAATGAGAAAATATAGTATATTGCTCAAGAAATATTTGTTGAATGAATGAAGTGATGAATCCCAAATGGGAAGAGAAATAGCATAAAAATTGTGGATACTGAATAATCATAATTATATAACACCACCCACATATGTATAGATATATCTAGAGAGAGAGAGAGAGAGAAGGAAATGTGAGAAGAAAGAAAAATGTAATAGTGGTATCTTCTGCTTGGATGGTATTATAGTGTACAATGAAAAACAATTCCTTCTATTTTTTTGATTTTCAGAAATTTATAAAATAAATGTACATTGTTTTAAAATGAAAAAGTTCTTCAGAAAAGTTATCTTCTTTTCTGAAGAAATGTGGATAATAGCAAATAAATTACTCCCCAAAGGTGGTTCATGCAGACCCTGCAGTGTGGACACAATTGCCTTAATGCTCACCTTAAACTCTACTGTTGATTTTAAGTTTTACCTGCAAAATAAACAGTGAGCCAAAAGTAAAACACTGATACAATTGAACTTGATCTGATTTATTCTTAAAGCAGAGACTTGCCTAAGGCATAATTCTTTAGGAAAACATTCCAACAGCTAAAAGAAGGTTGTGAGTTTATACTTAAGCTAGGTGAATTTTCATTCATAAAATTATTTCCTGCTCCTATTACAGCATTGTAAAATAAGGTAGAAACTGCTGCCCTTGGACTTTAAATTTAGTGTGTATATACTTTGTAGGAAATAAGGGGCTGTGTGAAAAATGTCTAAAGCACTCAGCTGATGTTTGTTAATGGTGATGTTTTAGTAAAACTATTTGAAGTCAATTGGAATCATTATTGGAAATCAAGACAGTAAAGTAAGGGATTTTGTTGTCTCTCCAGCAGCTATTCAGGTATTTTTAAAGACCAAGCTATCAGTCTATGGTATATAAATTTGTTGTTAGTTTCAGTGTTTACTAGTAATTGATAAATGTTACCTCATATACCAAATCTCCTATTCTACTCAAACCCTTTGCCCACTTAAACATTCTTTACAAGAGTGGTGCTCATCTTTTTTTATACAAGACAGTGAGCTAATTTTTCTTTTGCTAATTTTCGAACAACAAAATATTTTCTCCCCCGCATTTGAATTATTATGTTTTTTAAAATATGTTTCTAAAATTTTGAGAGGAGAAATAAAGCAAAAGCTCAATGGCTTCTTATTCTCTCTCACATTAACCATTTAGTGTACCTTTCAATAACCTCAATAATCTATGTTTCCTCCAACACACACACATATTTCCTAGGCAACATGCCTGTGTCTCTGGCCAGAATACCACAGCATAGCATTTCAGTTCCACTTCATTTCTTTGCTTAGTATGTTCTTCCCATTGCCTTGTCTCCTATTCTTGGCCTGAATTGTTCTGGTTCAGGTACTCACGAGGTGGCAAACTGTCAGCTGATGCTGCTGTCATCTCAAGACTTGACTGGTATTAAAGAATCTTCTTCTAAGCTCACTCACATGGTTGTTGTCTGTTAGCCAAAGCCTCCATTTCTCCCCACATGTGCTTCTCCATAAGCTGTCACTACTGGTTTCCTCCACAGTTATTAATGAGAGAGAAGGAGAACAAGATAAAAGCCACAGGATGTGAATACCAGGAGTGGGGATTATTGGGAGGCATCTTGGAGTCTGGCTACCTTCGAACTACCACACTTAGAAGTCCCAGCTTCTCCTAGAAGCTTTCTTTAATCACTACTCTTCTATGATTTCCTTCTTCACAGAACACCTTTAGAAGAAGTTCTCAACCATACTTGGCTCTTAATAATGTCATTTTTGAAATTTTTTGTGTTTCATTTTAAGTAATTCTTCTCAGTGCAATGTAAACTCCTTAAGTACAGTAAGTAAGACTCAATAAATTTGATAATTCCTATCTCAATTTCAGCAATACTGGGCTTAATAAATATTGGGATGAGTCTATTTGAGGATAGTGGTACTGAATACTGCATGCTGATTAAAATGGCCTGAGGAGCTTTTAAAAAATACCGATGCTTAGGTGATATCCCTAGATGGACACTGGTATTCATTTAAATGCTTCACAGGTGATTCCAATGAGCAGCCAGTAGTTTAGAATATTTCCTGCCTCAGTTATAAAATTAAGAGGAACCTATTTTGAATTATGTTTTTTTGTTGTTGTTCATTATCCTATAATTCCACCAAACAAGACATTTGCCATTTTTTTTTAACATTTGCTATTTTTGATACAGTTCTCTTAATTAAAAATATTGGGAGAAGTAACCATAACCCCATTAGTGAATCTAGTTTTTTCACATATGTAGTTTTTACTTCATATTCTGTCCAAAATAGAAATACACATAATTGCTTTTCCAAAATGTGTAATTATCATGTCCTCTAATAGAAAAATTAAATTACTAAATATAATAAAAAATTGCCCAAGAGTCATGACAATCAACTGAAATGGTTACAACTGCAGGTCATAAAATTGTTTCCAATAGATAAAATTTATAGTTTGAAGATTGTTTTCAATCCAGCCATTTAAGATCTGTCAGGAAAGGAAGTGTCTATTTCACTTGAAGTCCTTAAATGTTTTCCCTTCTTTTACATTGTTCCTGAGGCTTTTAAATTCTCTATACCAGTTCTACTTCCAAAGGTTCCCCACTATCCCTCCTCCAATCACACCCCAGCCCCCAACCACAATCCACAATCCTGAAAAGGATGGAGTAAAAAAAGGTCTTTCTGATACAAAGGAGTTTTTCAAAGGCAAGCCTTCTGTGACTTGAGATGTCACAGGAAGAGATTCTTTACTCCCTGGTTAGAAAAATCAACTGTTTTCAATTGCTTATTTAATGGTATTAGCCTTAGTTCTTTTGCCACTCTAATTCCCACCCTCTAATTTGAAGAAATAAGTAGTGAGCTCATTTACCTCTTAAGAATGAGATGCTTCTGTGGTAGCAGAAGCTCTTTTGAAAAGGTTAACTAATTCAAATCAGAGGCTAAAGTTTAGGACAATGATTCTTAAATGTGGTGCACTTCCTTTACATTTTTTTTGTAAAGCACTTATCTGAGACCTATACCAGACCTAATCAGCATCTTACAATATAAAATTTGCACGGATGAGGGGCGCCTGGGTGGCTCAGTCGGTTAAGCAGCTGCCTTCCACTCAGGTCAGGATCCCAGGGTTCTGGGATCGAGGCCCACGTTGGTCTCCTTGCTCAGTGGAGAGCCTGCTTCTCCCTCTCCCTCTGCCTGCTGCTGTGCCTACTTGTGCTCTCTCTCTGTCAAATAAATAAATAAAATCTTAAAAAAAAAATTTGCACCGATGAACACTGAAAGAGGCAAAGACAGAATTAAGCTTCGCTCAACATCTTGGCACACAGGGGTATTTCTGAAATCCATCACCCTGTCCAGCATAAATAGATTAGACAAATAAAAAGTAAATGACTGTTCAAAGTAAAACAAGGGAAGGTAAGATTGCAACATTTGAAGACAAAATAGAAATTACGGTTATCATTGCTGTTCCTGATTAATAGATGAAGTAATGCAGAATTATAGAGGGTTTATAATAGTTTATAACAGTAGACCAACACAGAACCGATCCAGAATTATTTTACCTTACCATCACATAAAAAAAGAAATCAGATCCCCACACTAAAAAGTTTAAAAGCCAAATTTTACCCCATGAGTGAAAATGAAGATGATTTAGCATATACTTTGTATCCTAATCTTACTGCTGGCCTCATGTAAAATCATGTTGCAATTTCCTCCCATATTAGGCCACATTCTATTGGTTGCAAGTTATAGAGAGCTTTTTTTTTTTTTTTAATGGACTTTATATGCTTCCTCTAAAATCATATTTTAGCAATTTCATTCTTGTTCTTCCCACTGAATTTATAAAATAGAACAATATGCAATAAATTGTTTACATAATTGTCGAAACATTGTTGCTCAAGATGGCAATGGAGTCAAAATAAAACTATAGCCTGCAAACAGTTCCAGAAAGCAAGGGCTTTAATTGTTCATTCAACTGTTGAATGAAAATCTGAGTTGAGCAATAGAGTTCTAGGAGTAGTGATGTAAAATATAGAAAACTACATACTTTAAATCTGTACCCTGCAGAGAGGTTTTTCCCCAAATAGTTGAAGTATAACTTGTTACCATTAAACATAGCTACCATGTTACCTAAATTCATTTATTATGTATTTTAGGTCTAAACATTTGACTGGGTAAGAAAACTTAAAGGAAACAATTGTGACTTAAATAGTTAGAAGTCAGAGATATAACAGAGTTTCTTAAGCAGGCAAAAACAAACAACTCAAATGGAGTTGTGTTTGAAAACTGTATTTCCTGAAATATGCTTTAATAATCTCTGTAAATTGGAACAAGCCAAGGGAGATAACCTCTATAGTGTTGAATATAGTATCTCAAACGAGCTGGTATCAAAGATGAGATGATGTTATAAAGTCAGTATTTCCCCATTTTCTTCCTGGATATCACTCAAAGCAGCACAGAGAAGGAGATAAAGTAACACAAACTCCTTTTTTTTTTTTTTTTTTTTTGCAAAAAAAGTATTAAACAATAAACTAAAAACTAAGTGTAGAGTTTCCCATAAGAATACAGGGATGTATGCATAAAGAACAAAGGGGAAGAATATTGTAGCTTCAAATTTAAGAAAGATTCAGCAAAACACACTTCCTAACAATAAGGGACACTCTCTGAGATGCAAAATCCAATGCCTTGTTTACAACAATGGAAATAGGATCCATGTGCTGGAGGCAGGAACTACTCTGGATCCAGCTTACTTCTGGGAATCAAAAGGATGGCAACAAACAAGGCATCATGCAGATTGGTTGCATTTGCAGGAAGTATTTGCAGAAAGTGAGTGCAGAGATTTGGCATTGTAATAAACTTCCATAGTGCCTATCCTCATTGACTTGGGAAGGTTTTTGTTTGTTTTGTTTGTTTGTTTGTTTTTTGTTTTTTGTTTTTGACTTGAGAAAGTTAAGGGGAGACAAACTGATATACAAAATTCTGGGTCCTCAAGATAATTCCAGCTAACCTGGAATATAGCCATCAATTCTTTCATACACTAGACTCCTGAAAATAACTTATCCTGGAGAAATTTATTTGCTTTAAAGATGAGTAATGAAAAAAAGGAAGTATCACTAGAGCCACACAAATATGCTGCAAGAAAAGGAAGGAAACAAGAGTATCTTACAAAGAATATAGGCAGAAAAATGATCTATTGTAGCAACAGAAATTTAAAAATCTCAATTAAGCAATACCTCCTATGAAGAAAGAGCATGAAAAAGATATTCTAAAGCTCAGGGAAGGGATCATAAGAAAATAGGAAGAGAAAATTTATAATACAACTACAAAGTGAAAGAAAAAAATAACAAAACCATCCCCCAAATATAAAGAAGCACAATGGAGAAAAAATTGCAGAAAACAATAAAATAAATATAAGATAGGTATAAGAAAAGTAAGGAAAATGAAATAAAGAGGTAAAATGGAAGAGGCAAATTGACTCAAGATTTGCATGGAGTCCAAAAAGAGAAAAAAATGAAAAAGAACAAATAATTTACAATATAGTTTAAGTTTATTTCATGGAAATAAAAGATTTGGGTTCACATAATGAAAGAAAACCTTGTCAAAGAAATATATATTCAAAATAATAAACAATAAAACATTTCCTAGCAAGTGTATAGGATTTCAATGAAAAAGAAACAAGTATTTGGGTAAACAGGCAATAAGCTCAAGATACTTTTAAGGTATGGGGTATGGGTGGGGGATCAAGCTGGTCTCAGACCTTTCTGTAGAAAGATTTAAAGCTAGAGATTCCAGAGAAATTACATAACATCCTCAAGAAAAGAGGAGGGGTGAATAACACTGAGAATTTTATACCTAGCCAAACTATGATTTAAAAAAAAGTATAACTCTATACAAAAGACATACCTGCAACAAAGTGATTCAGAGGGGAAAATAGAAACATGGGCAAAATTTTACCAAATAAATACAAGTAAACAAAAAGGGAAGGTCACAATTTTGGGAGCAGGGAGGTGACAAACTTTTAATACTAGATAAGATTGAATTCAGGCTCCAGATCACTAAATGAGACCAAAAAGTTTATAAACAAGAGGGTAAAATTGAAAATTAAAATATATTAGTTATGAATCTGTATTGCATACCAAATAACTTGGATACACTATTTAAAGGACAAAAACTATTGAAAAAGAGTTCCACTTTTCTTTAGGATATAGAAAGTCACAAGAAGAAAGTTCCTCCCATCCTAAAAATAAGATACAACAACACCTTTCTTGAACTTTTTCTGGAACCTAAAAACAACAATACTTTTCTTGAATCTATCAGAGAGCTGAGTTACAAGGCAACCTATTGAACTGAATTTTAAAAAGTCACAAGGTCCTCTAAGAGAGATGGAACATACAAATTGCTTCACCTTTGGCGGAGAACAAGAGGAAGATGTGGCTTCCATAGAAGCAGGTAATAGAACATCTGGCTAATTGTGCTCTATTTGTGTCATCTGTTCTTTGTTGTTGTTTTTCTTCTTTACCTACCTTCTTTTGGATTAATTGGATATTTTATTAATGTTCATCTACCTTCACTATTGGCTTCTTAGTTTTACTTTTTTTACTTTTAGTTGTTCCTCTAGGTTTTGCAATATAAATCTTTAACATCACATTTTACCTATACAACTTTGTATCACTTATGTTGTAAGAAATTTATAATGGTATACTTAGATTTCTTCCCTTTCATACTATATATAATTGTTGATTTATATTTTAATTCTACATATCTCATAATCCTTACAACACCTTATTGCTATTTTGCTTGAGACATTCAAATATCTTTTCATAAATTTTTCTAAAATTACCTGAGAAGAAAGAAAATCTAAATGACCAATTACCATGAAATAAATACAATTGTCAAGTAGCTATTTCTCCATAGTACCAGACTGTGAGGGTTTCAGAAATTAATTCTAAAAGAAAAAGATAAACCTAAATTACTTAAATTATTCTAGAGTATTTAGTAAAAAAGACAATTTTCTAAATCCTTTTTATAAGGTGGCCATGTCATTGATAACAATGTATAAAATAGATTTCACACACACAAAGGAAAACTAGTGGTCAACTAAACTGAAAAAATCCTAAACAAAATATTAGTAAACAGAATCCATTAGCACATTTCAAGAATTATACAAGAATATAGCTGGAGTGGGGTTGGATTATTTTAGTACTACAAGGATGATTTAAGATTAGGAAACCTAATATTTAATATAAAATTGAAAACAAAAACAAGAGAGAAAACTCACAGGGTCACTTAATTAGGTAACACATTCACTGGCTATAAGAAATACTTCAAATAACAGTGGCTTATACAAAATGAAAATTTACTTCTCTTGCCTGGAATAGATTGAGCATAAGCAGTTTAGAAATGATATAGTGGCACCCTAGTATTGGAGAGCTTATGGTCTCAACTAAAATTAGAGAATTAATAAATGAAGAAAGGGAGAATAGATACTGGGCAATGTCAAACAGTATCTACCAGAGTCATCCCCATTAATGATGATAATAATACTTTTTTTTTAAAGCAGCAATCCTTGATTTCAAAAAAATAAGGTAAATAATAAGATAAAAATAATAAAAACTATTAGCAAGAAATGTGTCTCATTCTAAAAGCCTGAAATGTAGATATAAAAAATACTAGAAGCATCCGTATTAAAATCAGGAGTAAGGTAGGCTACCCACAATGACCACAATTATTCAACAATTTTTTTACAGATATTAGTTATTACAAATAAAAGTACATGAATGAGAGAAATAAAATTTGTTTTTTATTTTTTTAAGATTTTATTTATTTAACAGAGGGAGAGAGCAAGCACAAGCAGGGGGAATGGCAGGCAGGGGAGAAGCAGGCTCCCCGCTCAGCAAGGAACCCAATGTAGGGCTTGATCCCAGGACCCTGGGATCATGACCTGAGCTGAAGGCAGCTGCTTAACTGACTGAGCCACCCAGGGGCCCCAAGAAATAAAATTTGTAAAGGATGAAAAGAACTTCTCAGTTGTTTTATTTATCTATTGATGCATAGAACCCACACCTAAAAATTATGGGCTTAAAATAATAACATTTACTATCTCTCATGATTATGTGGGTTAATTAGGCAGTTCTTTACTCTCTACAGTAATTCAAACTTTATATTTTAAATCACGAAATTAGTAAACAATCTAAAATTCTAATATTAGATAATGTTCAACTATTGGAGAAACATTTTCTTTCTTTCTTTTTTTTTTTTAAAAGATTTTATTTATTTATCTGAGAGAGAGAGAATGAGAGACAGAGAGCATGAGAGGGAGGAGGGTCAGAGGGAGAAGCAGACTCCCTGCTGAGTGGGGAGCCTGATGCAGGACTCGATCCCGGGACTCCAGGATCATGACCTGAGCTGAAGGCAGTCACTTAACCAACTGAGCCACCCAGGTGCCCCTGGAGAAACATTTTCAATACTGGGTAAATCTTATCTGTAGGTCTTTGAAAGTTTTGGCTCACATGTTCCCTCTGTCATGGTTCTCTAAGGAAGAAAAGTAGGACAAAAAAAAAAAAAAAAAGGTAAGACAGTATTTAGTTTGTCCTCTTTTGCTGAATGTTGGATATGTTTCAAATCCAAGATTTCTGTGGTTAAGTTTTTAGACTGACTTTTTCAACTTGGTTCACAAAGTAGTATTATGACTCATGCATATAGAGTTCCAGATACAGTGAAGAAGCAGAAGCCTGATCAAGAGCCCAGCATCAGAGAAATGAAAATGATATAGATGAATAACCAAGATTGACATGGCAGGAGAAATGTAGAGGTTCTATATGTGAACCTTCATTGGGAAGTTTCTGGGCACAATAAACTATTTTCTGGCTGTCACATGACACCATTTGAATGGACTGTTTGTTGTTATTTTAAGCTTAATTCATCAATTTTAGAACATTTTCCAGACACATAGAATGGCTTCTATGTTTTATCCCATAACTTGCTTAAAGTATTTGATCCTCTTTGATGTGGACTATATCCAACTTGGAAACTAAACTATGAGTTATGTGAGATTTCAATAATACTTTCCTAAGGTAATCCACACCTTTCATCAGCAGTCTTCTGTCCTCTCTCTATAAATATAAAGACTACATCCAACATTTTAAAAAGAGGCAACTGTGTTTGTGACATTATATAGTTGCCTGGTATTATTTCTTACTGTCTCAGAAAGCAAAGGACAGTAAGTCTAGAATAATGATAAACAACATTTTTTGAGGGGGGGGAAGGGCCAACTCAAGAAAATAAAAATATGTTACTTTTTTTGTCTGTAAAAAAAAGTAACTTTTGGAAGCTTCCCCTCTTGTATGTCACATGATTCTGGTATGATTGTTAATTAAGAGGCCACTTCCCTGCCCCAAGAGTTGCATGTATCCAAGCAGGGATAATCAGAGCTCTTGTTCAGTAATCGAGATGGAAACTGGGAGATGGGGGTTACCTATCTCCTTGTATAGGTTGAGAAAAAGCATGTAAAAGGAATAAGATTCATTTTTCTCACTACGTGGAGAGCTTGGCTAAAGATAAAGTCAACAGAGAGGGACACACAGGAACAGAAAGAGGGACACAAAGGTAAATGTAGAGTGATAGGCTGGCCACAAGACAACTTTTACCTCAAGAATGGATTATAACAAAATAATTTAAATAATGGGGTACACTGTTTAATTTCATTAAACTATTTTCAACTATTTTGGAAACAAACTTATTTGCAGGATCCAGCTTTAAACCTAAAATATTAAATACCACACATCAACAGTCTTTATACAAACTCTTTTTATATACCACACTTACTAAAATTACATTTATGCACCTCCTGTTAGCATTGCCATTCTTTTTCTTTTTTCTTTTTTTAATGGGGGGGGGGGGGGGAAGAAGGAGAGAGAGAGAGAGAGAATCTTAAGCAGGCTCCACGCCCAGCATGGAGCCCATCACAGGGCACGATCTCACAACCCTGAGATCATGACCTGAGCTGAAATCAAGAGTTGGATGCTTAACTGACGGAGCCATCTAGGTGCCCCTAGAATTACCATTCTTATGAAATGGTGTTTGTGCAGTTATTTGAATATTTTAATATATTTTGCCATATTTTACAAAATTGAGTGGAAAACTGAATAATGAATATGCTAATATTAATGGGTTTAGATAATTTTAAAGTTTGGAAAAACACCTCTTTTTAAGTTGGCTTAAATTTCCAGGACTTCTATTTTCACATATATATAATTTATATATATTTTATAGTAATTCATATGTACATAAAGCATATAACATATATACATATGTATATATATATTACATATATATTACTTAAGTAAAAAATATTCTTGTGATCATCTGTGTATGTGTGTATTTGTGTGTGTGTGTTAAGCAAATATAGTTTAAAAGCCTGAAGTTACATAATCCAAATATTCTTATAAATATCTTCTGAAAATTATGCTCATTTTTCTAATAGGTAATAATTATATGTAGGAAAGTAAACTCCTCTCAAATGTTGAAATAACACAATAAAAATATAGTTAACAAGGAACTTCTAAATCCATACCTTTATAATTTGGTTTAAATTAATTATATATAAGTAATAACCTATAAGCTTTACATACAGTATCAGGTTATATAAAGCTTATAGGTTATGCTACATATACATGTTATGCTACCTCAAATCATGGCAATACATTATGTGGTTATTTCTAATATTTCTAACACAAAGCATATATCTGTAATCAGTTTTGTGTGTGTGTGTGAATATACATTTACACAAAAGTTAAATTAGGAAGTGATTATTTTAACAAAAAGGATCTTAACTAAAGAATAACCCATGCAATTCCTATAAATGATAGTCATCTATTATGTCCTATGTACTGGTTCTAGCCATGAATATAGCCTTGACTGAGTCACTTAACCTCATTTGAGTTTCAATTTCCTCATCTATACAATGTGGATTTCACATTTTTTATGCTAAACAATAGAGTAATGATTAAGATGTGAACACTGTGCCAGGCTGGTTTGAATTCTGGCTCTCCCACTTATTAGCTATGTGATCTTGAACAGGTTTAACCACTTTATGTTTCCTTATGTTTATGTATTTCCTTATCTACAAAATGAAGCAATATCCTCTTCATAGGAGTATTGAATTAAATGAAATAATGCATATCAAATTCTTATGTCAGTGCTCAGTAAGTGTTAGCAATTAGTTGTTTTTTAAAATGACCCTGAAATGTGAGGTACAAATGAAAGTACTAATTAAGTGAATAATAAACACAATTCCTTTTTGCATATTAGAATTTTGAGGCAGGAACATACTAAGGGTATGCCTAAGAAAACAGAGTAACTCTGTAATGGAAACAGAAACAATAACAAATTAGATATTGTTTCACGTAAAGGTGACAATTCACAAAAAATAAATCTTGAGACATTAAAAAAATCAGTTAATATTTTATGTTTATTTTTGCTTCAAAGATATTTGTATTCAAAGTATTCAAATAACTAGTTGAGTCCTCTACGTGGTACTTTTTTTTCTCTACAAACATTTTGTTATAAATGAAAGTAAGCTATACTTCTTCAACTCCCTACCCCGCAAAAATATGGTTTGTGGGTTTTTTTGAACCACTAATAACACTTTCAACATCACAGAAAGTGTATTGGTAGAATCAAGTAAAAGGTGTGATTTATTAACATAAATCTTTGAGTCTGTAAGTGTACTACCACAGATTATAGAAACATATTGTCAATTGAAATCTAAAGCAGAGGATTAACAGCTTGATGACTTACTTGAAAAGTTCATTAGGAAAAGCCATATCCACAAGTGCTGAAAATGTCTAGAGCCCAGAACTGTGGTTCTCTTTCTAAGTACACCATTACCAAGTTCTGGAAATGCTATTTCAATAGCTTTGGCAATAATTATAATTTAGAGATGTGGGGTTTTAATTCCCAAGAGTTTAAAGCACGATTGTCCCTATGGCTTAAATTTTCCTTTCTGTGTACTGGGATGTAGAGATAATGACTTTGGGAGAATGCACAGCTGAAACAGCACTAAACCACAAAGAAATCTGAGGTTACTAAATAGTGTCAAGGAGTTTTATCCATCTGTTTCACTCTGCCTTACAGAGAGTACTCCCAGACTAGAAGTTATAAATGGAATAAGAGGGGTGCCTGGGTGGCTCAGTTGGTTAAGCGTCTGCCTTCAGCTCAGGTCATGATCCTAGGGTCCTGGAATCAAGCCCTGCCTCAGGCTCCCTGCTCAGCAGGGAACCTGCTTCTCCCTCTTCCTCTCCCTCTGCCACTCCCCCTGCTTGTGCTCCCTCTCTCTCAAATAAATAAATAAAATCTTTAAAAAAAAAGAAAATAAGTGGAACAGGAGCTCTTCAGCATTTAAACAATGTTTTCTATATTTGCATTTAGAATATACTACTAAATCCTTCATACCAAAGAAGGAAATGTTTTCTATTAAACATTTAAAATTTTCATTTATTTAATGTAAGTCCAATTGTATTAAAAACAAAACAAAAACAAGAAGCCCTATATAAAACACCATAAACCAATCACAGCAAAAGAATGGATGAATTTACAAATAATGGGGAGGTGCCTGGGTGGCTCAGTCAGTTAAGAACCCAACTCTTGATCTTGGCTTAGTTCTCAATCTCAGGGTTGTGAGTTCAAGCCCCATGTTGGGTTCCATGAGAATAATGGTTTACTGTGGAAAGATCCTGAGATATGGAGTCAGCCTGAACTGGTCTTAAAACAGGGTATAGCTCAGGATAGAAAAACTGAACCCCTATCTCCTTAGCTCTGAACTGGGAATAATGTCAACTGGGCGGTTGTCACAAATGACATGATTGATCATGCATCATAACCCACATCTGTTATTTATGTAGTGATTTGTGGACTGAGATAGCTATAAAGTTTGTACTTTATGCAAGTATTCACAGTTTAATATACTATGTTAACAGAAATTTGAACTACCTTGTTAGGAAACTGGTGTTATGTAACTGAAACCCATGCATGCCAAAATGTGCGAGACTAGGACTATCTACTTTCATATTTTTTTTCCTACTGGCCTTTATGCTATTGTCATGTTTAACTTTTATGTTATAAACCCCACAACATTGTTATGTTTATATGAGTAGTCAATTCTTTTAAAGGATTTAAATAATTTTTAAAACTCATATATTAACCCATGTTGTTTATCATTTCCAGTGTTCATCATTCCCTCATGTAAACCCACATTTTCATTTATCATTTTCTGCTTGAAAGACATCCTTTAGTATTTCTTGTAGTGCCAGTGATGAATTCTTTCAGATTTTATATGTCTGAAAGCAGCTTTATCTCATGTTTGACTTTGAAAGATATTTTGCTGGGTATAGAATTCTAGATAGGTTTTTTCCTTTCAGTGCTTCAAAGATGTTTCTCCATTGTCTTCTCAGATTGTTTCTGATGAAAATTCTGATGTTATATTCATCTTTGTCCCTTTGTTCTTTTTTATTGCTTTCATGATTTTATACTGGCTATGATGTGGCTTCATAGTTTTCTTAATATCTCTTGTGCTTGGAGTTCATTGAATATCTTGGATTTGTGGGTTAATAGTTTCCATAAGGTCTGAAAATTGTTAGGTCATTATTTCAAATATCCTGTATACTCTCTGCCCACTTCCTCCTTCAGAGACTCTAACCATACATTAGGCTACTTGAAATTGTTCAACTCACTGTTCTTTTCCTTAATTTTTTTTTCATTTTGAATAATTCCTATTGATATGTCAAGTTCACTAATTACTAATCTTCTACAATGTGTAAATTGCCATTAATCCTATATGGTGTATTTTCACCTCAGACATTTTAGCTTTCATCTGTAAAAGTTTGAGTTTAGTCTTTTTAATATCCTCCATGTTTCTACTTAACTTTTTTGAACACATTTAATAACTGTAGCTATTTTAACATTCTCATGTTAGTTTTAACATCTGTATCAGATACAGGTTTGTTTCAATTGATTCTTCTTATAGGTTGTTTTTCCTTATTTGCATGCCTAGTTATCTTTAATTAGAGGGCAGTCATTGTTAATTTTATCTCATAGGTGCTGGGTATTTTTGTTTTTCTAGAAGTATTTTTACACTTTGTTCTAGCATGCAGTTGTTCTGTGGGAATGGTTTGATCCTTTTTGACCTTGCTTTTATGATTTGTTGGGTGGGCCCAGAGCAGTGCAACCTAGGGCAAATCATTCCCTACTACTCAGGCAAGTTAACTACCCAGTGACCTTGGTTGGTAAGAACTGGCATTATTACTAGATGCTTGTGAGCACCGGACAATGTTTGCTCCCTCTTAATCCCATCATATGTCTTTCTCCAGCCTCCATTTCCTCACATATATGTGCTAATCAGTACTGAATTTAATTATCAAAGGGGATCATCTGCAGATCTCTGGAGTTCAGTTTTCTCTTCTCATAGGTACTCTGTCCTGTGAACTCTAGCTACCTTAGTCTCCCTAGTGTCTCAGCTCCATTTCTCACTCATGATGTCTACTAGGCTGTTCCTCAATTCTTCCTTGCCTCATGGTCTGGAAACTCCCTCAAGGCAGTAAGCTGGGAAAATGGTAGGGCTCTATTTGTTTGTTTCCTCATTCTCAGGTTGTCTTGAAATCCACTTTTCCATGTAGTTTATTTGGTTCTTTCAGCAAGAAGTGTACATGCAGTCCTCATTATTCCATCTTGGCTGGAAACAGAAGTTAGAGCTATCAATAGATGATCACTTCTTGAGTTTTTGTGTAATATCAGAAAAGAATACCTATAATTATCTGAAAACACTATTAAAATACTTTTCCTTTTCCCAACTACAATCTGTGTGAGCTTGGATTTAACAGTAACATATTGTAACAAATTAAATGCAGAATACCCCTCTTCTATATAGTGTGAATCTAACCAGAAACCTTGATTTTATTACTTGGATCAGAGTTTTACTAGCAGCTTAAGGTATGCCATTTCATCTTAGACTAGGCAATTAAGGTTTCCCTAATAGATTTAAAACCAGAACACCCAGAAGTTAGTAAAATAGTGAGGTAAAATGAAGACATTTTAAATAGCTATACATTTTATGTATTTCTTTACTCTTTTGTTTAGTGGTTGAATGAAAAAGAAGGCGATCTCTATGTGGATTCATGTAATCAGTACACAACCACCTGCTCATGTACACATAAAGTATAGGAGTCATCTATAACAGCAACTCAGACTGTAAAAAAAAATTCTCCTGAGCTATACAGTTAAGCTATAGAATTCTAGTGAGTTTTTTGGGCACACTTGCCTGAAATGTAACAATTCCTTCCTGTACATATAATTTCCACAGACAAGTGATTTTTATGAATAGTTTCCAAGAATGACAGTACACTCAATAGTTAAGATCACAGTATTTGAAATTAGACTGCTTGGGTTCAAACTCGAGCTCCAACTACTTTCTAATTGTGTAACCTTGAGAATATCCCTTAATATGCTTACTTCAGCTTCTTTTTTTTGTAAAATGGCGGTAAGAGTGTTATTTACATAGTTGTTTTGAGAAGCAAATTAGTTACGGTAATTTCTTAAAATTGTGCATGGTAAATAAAACATTTAGCAACTTATAGAATAGCAATTACAGTTTCTTTTCAACCCTCTTGGCTATTAGCCAATGAACTTTAAAAGCACACATATCTGAAATCTACCCCTAGATGTACTTTTATGAAGTCTAAAGAAGGCACAACAACACAGGTTTGTTGTTTTGTTTTTGAGTCCCACAAGTGATTCTGATCATCACATTCCGGCAAGAACTGAAGATCATGGTTAGACTTTAGATAAATTGTCACTTAGACTAATCAGTATTTAATTGTTCCTAGAAACATTTTCTAATACTGAATAGCTCAGGGAATCAGAGTCAAACTGCTTTAAGGAGGGGAAGGCAGAACTCTGCCATCAGAATATATCTAAATTCATAAAATATTTAATAAGTAACCACTGAATATCAGTATTGGGTAGACAGAGATGAGTAAGGTGCCTCTGTTCTCAGGAATGTAAGTTAGTGATATAAGCACTGTTTCCCAAGGTGTGGTACATGCCTGCATACAACTGACTCTGTGTAATAAGCAACCCAAGTTTTCCTGGGATCAGGGTTGCCTGGCTGCAGCAAGAAAGAGTAGTGATGGGGTGCCTGGCTCAATCATTAAGCATCTGCCTTTGGCTCAGGTCATGGTCCCAGGGTCCTGGGATTGAGCCTCACATCGAGCTCCCTGCTCAGTGGGAAGCCTGCTTCTCCCTCTCCCAGTCCCCCTGCTTGTGCTCCCTCTCTCGCGGTCTCTCTGTCAAATAATTAAAATCTCAAAAAAAAAAAAAAAGAGAGAAAGAGTGGTGATAGATGGGCTCTATTCTGCAGTGGACTTTCCTGCAATCATGGCATTATTAATGTCAGTTTTTCCGCAGCCAGCATGAGATGCATAAACAGCAGCCAAGCTTGAGCTGGAATAAAGCTGTCAGGCCTACCAATTACTCCTCCTCTGTGTAGAAACAGATTTCCTAGAGATTGGAAAAAGCCAACCTAGAGAAACTATCTATACAGCCCTCTGTGTGTTCACTGAAGGGCCACTAACCCCTACTGTTTCCAATAATACCTAAAGGAAGAAGAATGTGTTACAGTGTTACTCTACTGTAGATATGAAAATACAATTGTCAGAGTGATATATCTCTATATAGTCATACCTTAAAATGCATTTAATTGTTTTGATATTATCATAGCTCTAAGACACCTGAATAGTGGTAAATGCACTAATAGGTGTTTTGCATCTATACCTTTCATCAAGTCTCCCAAAGTCATTTAGGACAAATAAAGCATCCTTACTGCCCTTATGACCTCTGCTTAGATTTTCTGGCTTAGTGAATTCTAAACAGACAAAAAGAAAAAAATAGAGTAATAGAGATGAACAAATTAGTAAAGTGAGAAAACTAATTAAAGGAAAATTAAATAGTTATAGGAAAACTAAAAAGAGAAAGATTCTCATTTTTATATTCTGGAATGAATTCTTTAATACACAAAACAATGAGCATTACTATTAAACAGTCCTTAATGTACTCTGAGTTACTATTTTTTTTTAGTTTTATACTATGAAATAATTAATGCTCCTACAAACAAGTTATTTTATATACTAATTAATACTCAGAAGAAAATGGTACAATTGTCTAGGTGTTCATTAGAATGAAAGCAATCATTCTAATTTCAGCACAGCTTTAACCTGCCTTGTGACTTTCAGAATAACAGTATTCATTTCTCACCTATACAAAAAAGAAGTTGGACCAGATGATATCTAAAGGTTCTGACAGTTCTAAATGTTAATAATACTGTATTATTTATATAGCCAGTCTACTTTTTTTCTAAACTTCTTAAATCAGCATTTTCCCTAAAAATAGTGGAAAGTTTCCAAAATACATCATGTTTTAGAAAAATAAAATTAAAATCTATTTCAGATTAGGAATTAAAAATAGTGATTTACTGACAAATAAATTGAAGTCATTTCCCACCAACCATGTTCCTAAAAATATGAAAGTGTTTTTAAGATTCAGAAATGTATAAAAAACTTAGGAACAGTTACTGAAAGTAAAACTATAAAAAAAAAAATCTTATTTACTTAGTGAGTTGAAGCTTTGTATTAGGGAGTTATTATGATAAAAAAATTAGTAGATTACCACTTTTGGATGATCCACAATATTTAAAAATATAACTACTTACTCTGTATAATTCTACAACATAATCGCTAACTCTCCTGAATTTCCAAAACTTTTATACAATTATTTTCACATACCTCTCCAAGGAAAGGTTTCATTGAATTGCAAACATTGATTTATTAAATAAAATAGAAGTCCATAAAAAAAAAAAAAAAGAAGTCCATGCTTTATAAGTCAGCATTAAATTTCTCACAGAGAAATCAAGAAAAAATATTTCCTATCACAGATAGCTATTAACTGTCGTCGTTACGTCTTCCAACTAATATTTCACAAAAGAAATCAAGTTAAGTGGGAGCTGCCTTTACAGATGCTGCCTGTGCTCTGGCCATTCTTCGAACCAGTGCTTCTTGTCTTTTTCTTTGAATTTCTTCAGGAGAACACTTTTTATTTTTCTCTTCTTCCTCTAAAAATTAAACAAAATATAGATATTACTTTTATAGACTGTGAAGTCATCCTGAATATGAGTTTTAGTTTTCACTTTTTTATTATCCAGACTTGCCATATTGGTATAACTATTTCACACTGAGCTACTATATATGATCCTCCACTTACAGATATAGTGCTCTAGCCAAAAGAAAATCCAGCACTGATCAATCTGTCCTTATTTTATATACCTTTTCAAAATGTCATAAAGTTCATTTGATTAAACTGTACATTTTAACTTCCTAGCACATAATTCTTGTGAATAAGGACATCTAATTTATATAATTCACAAATGAATATTTTTTTAAAAACTGGGATTTTAAATGTTATATAAACTTTAGTAAAAAAGCAGTCAAAATATAATGAATTAAATACAAATACCTCAAGTAGTGTATTTTTACTGATAAGCTATATTAATATTCACACCAACTTTTTTTCCTCTATAGAGCTCCAAGATTTTCATTTTAGCCATTGAGGACAAATGTTTTAGAGTGATCTAGTGAAATCTATCATGACAATAAGCATATAATTCACTGTCAAATATTTTTATTTGGAGAATACATTTTATATAAACATTAGAAAATTATTTCAAAAAGGAGAATATCTGAATAAAATCTTCAATTTGAATGTCTTTTTAAGTATACAGAAATATGAAGCATTCTGACATATTCCTATGCAGCATATTTTAGTGTATACTTCAGGGATAATATACTATAAAATAAACAATGTGTTTTAAATTAATGAAAATAGTTAAGTTTGATTTTAATAATATATCCAATTATATCTATGCAAAATACTAAGTTCTAATAAAATGAATTTAATTCCACAGTTTAGTCACTTTAAGCTAAAATATTAGATTATTTACATACTGGTAATAATAATCAAACTTTAAAATTAGCAAACGTATTTTCTCATTTAAAGGATGTTTTAAAATTAAGACCATCACCTTAAATCATATTTACATGACCTTGTACTGGTAAAACTGTTTATGTTGTAAGATCTGCCTCTCACAGAATATGAATCTGTAGTACTGTTGGCAGAGAAATATTACACTACCATCTAGACAAAGGTTCAGATTTTGTTGTAAGACATTTCCCTTGTTAACTAAGGGAGATTATTTGTCCAAAATAAATTATCTGTCTCCCCTTCCTTTCTTGGTATAATTGGAAATGGGAGAGGGTATTCAAGGTAAGAGGTAAATATTTTAGATAAACTCCCCAGATTACTCTGATGCCTTATTTATTTCCTAAACTAATTATCTCACAGATTTGTAGCTATTTTTCCTTACAGAAAGATGCTACAAGATACTTTATAATTAGCTTGACTAATTATCTAATATTTTAGTCTCAAAGCTGAGAAAGAAAACTCAGAACACACACACAATTGAAGTGACCGTAAGTTTGGAAGGAAAACAGGTTAATAATCCATGACAGCAGAAAAGAACATAGCTCTCTAAAACTGGTTTTACAACTGGCTTGGTGATATTCTTGGAAAATAATTTCAAATGATGTAAATAAAGTCACACTATGAAATTTTGACTTAGAGAGAGTCATCCATTTCTCCCATCAGCTCTTCCTTTAACTCAATCTTCAATAAAAATACATGGTAAAGTCTCAAACTATTACAAGATACAAAGCAAAAGTGGCTCTTCTTAATCTTTATCCTAGAGCAGAGGTCAGCAAAAAAGAAAAAAAAAAAAAAACTGTGAAGGGCCAGAACGTAAATATATTAACCTTTGAAGTTCATATGGTCTTTTGTTGCAACTGTTCAACTCTGTTATTGTAGCATGAAAACAGCCAGCCATGGACAATACAAATGATGTGACTGCGTTCAAATAAAACTTTGTTTAGGGACAATGAAATCTGAATTCCATGTAAGTTTCAAAGGTCATGAAATATTACTCTTCTCCTGATTTTTTCAACTATTTAAGATGTGAAACCATCTTAGCATGCTGGCTGTACAAAAACTGGCTATGGGCTGGATTTGGATAGGCCATGGTTTGCCAAACCCCGCCTTACAGCAATGAGGTAGTTAAATGGGTTTTGTTTCAGAGACATTCTCTGGAGAGCAGCTTGCTACATAACAAAGTAAAAGAAAGTAGAAACAATAGACAATATCAAGAAGATTAATGTTAATTAGAAGATTAGGTACTATCAGTAAACTTGAAAAAATTGATAAGATAAACTGAAAGAGATTATCCACCCATAAAAAATGCAGATAGGATAGTAGTTTTGGGAAAACTCAAATATTGCAGAGATGTAGTCATTTTTAATATAGTTATAACTATATGTAACTAAATTCATGTTGAGAGTATGGTCCAATTAATTACACTTATTTAAATATAAATTTAAATATTTTAAATTATAGATTGACCACAATTTTTAAAAGTTTCAAAATATCAAGGCTATAATGTAGGGAAATATTCATTGTCAATGTTGATAAGAATATAAATTGATGTAACTTTGGGGGAAGATTTGGTGATATCCATCAAATTCAAAACATTCTCTTACATCAATTTTTCAATAATTAACAGATACAATCACAGGAGCATGGAGAAATTCATGTAGAAGTATATTCACTGGAGGACTGTTTGTAATGCAAAAAATGCAACCAAACTGGACTTTCCATCAATAGAGAAACAGTTAAATAAATCATGGTACATCCATATAATAACATACTATGTAGTTATTAGAAGGACTGAAGCAAAACTATATGAATAACAGGAAAAGATAGCTATATTAGATGAAGGCAAAACCAAGTTGTCAAAGGGTAGGTACATAGTACATAATTCCATCTGATTAAATAAATGTGTAGGTATACACACATATACATACACACAAACATGCATGCATGCTTTTATATGCACAGAAAATACTACATGATGTATTCCAAACTGTTAACTGTGGTTTCCCTGAGGAATGGCTGTGAGAAAAGAGAAATAGAGAATTTAATTTTTCACTTCCAAATTAATCTATTCTGTTTTCTTTCTTTTTAAACAACCAGCATATTACTGTTACAAGTTAAAAAAAAAAAAAGGGTGGGATCACTTAAATAGGAAAGTTGTAGCAGTAATGCCAACAAAATCATCATCTAGAGTCTAAATAGAAAACAATGATCTAATGCTAAAAGGAGCTAAAGACTCCCTCACCTTATTAGCATTAATCTACATAATACATAAGAATCCTAATGTTGGACGCCTGGGTGGCTCAGTTGGTTAAGCGACTGCCTTTGGCTCAGGTCATGATCCTGTAGTCCCGGGATCGAGTCCCGCATCGGGCTACCTGCTCAGCAGGGAGTCTGCTTCTCCCTCTCCCGCTCCCCCCTCTTGTGCTCTCTCTCTCTCTCACTCTCTCTCTCAAATAAATAAATAAAATCTTTAAAAAAAAAAAAATTTATAAAAAGAATCCTAATGTTAGCCCCCAGTGAGGAAGACTGATTAAGAAAATCAATAATTACAAGCTAGCATAGTAAATGCTATAACAGAAGTTAACACTGGGTATTGGAGAAACCCAGAGAAAGTGAAGCTAAATTATCTGGGTGGACAGAAACATATTGTGTTTTAAAGGACAAATGGAAAATGGCTGGGCAGATTTGGTATATGCAATGTGGGGGCACTGTGTTTCTGGTGAAGGAAACAGCATCTGTGAAAACATGAGGCTGTGAGAAAGAACTGGGCATTAAGATGTACAAGTAGTTATGCCAGACACAGTCCCTTTTAAAAAACATTACAACATCAGTGAATAACAGATTTTTCACCTTATATTGCATGATATTCATTCAAATACTTACTAAACATCTTCTAAGTGGCAGATACTGTGGTACGCCTAGGTATTCACAGATAGGACAGACAATAATCAATACTTGCTTGCAAATTGTGATAAAAGAAACGAAGGAATACGAGAGATGATGGAAAATAACAAAGAAAAGACCTATTTATAGGTTGTTCAAGGAAGGTCTCTATGAGGAAGTCATACTTAAAATGAGACCTAAGGATAAAAAAGCACCAACCAAAAGACAGGAATGGGGGGGTCAAATGCTGGGCAGTAGTAGTTTTAGTTAGGAATAGCACAGTCAGATCTCCTGAACTAGGAAAGAAACTATTCTGTTTGAGGAACCAAAAAGATAGCTAGTGTAGTTGAAGCTTAGTAGGTGAGATAAAAAAGCAGACAGACAGGCTAAGGAGTGGTAATCCAGGGCCTTATAAATCAGCGTAGAGTTGGAATTTTATTTGAAAAATGATGGGCCATCATTGAAGGCTGTGGTTAAGCACAGGAATGCCATATTTGCCTGTTTGTTTTTTAAAAGATTATCCTACTGTTTGGAGACTAGAATTGAAAAGGGACAGATAAAAGAACTACAATCTAGTCAAAAAATGTTGGCTTGGATAAGGGTGGTAGCAATTAAGAGTGAGAAAAATGGACAATTTTGAGATGTATTTTTTTTTGAGGTAGAACTTGATAGAATTGTGGGAGAGGAATCAGAAGAATCAAAGATGACAGGTTGTACTTAGTAAATTACAGTTCTAACCATCACAACTAACAGAGTTTTATATCAGATATTACAGTAGCAAATGTGTTTAATTAGAATGCTCTGAATTTTCAAATATCATTCACCTCAATGTTCTGCTAAACATAGGAATAAGATTATTCAAGTTTTAAAACAATGAGACATTTAGTAAACACAATCTCACAGCAATATATCTACCTAAAGTACAATTTTCTAGGAAACAATTCAGAAAACATTCAACAAATATTTTTTGAGTACCTACCATATGCTAGTCACTGTATTAAAAGCTAAGAATCTAATGCAGTCTTCTGAAAACATAAATCACACACCCTTTGTATATTAGAGCATGATTATTTTTAAGAGTCACTAAGAATTCTAGTTAAATATCATGATTTTTTAAATTGTTACACAAATTCAATATAACAAATAACTAGTTTAGCTACTTTCCCAGGTGATAATTTTCAAAGAAAACTATTTTATACATACCTTTTGAAGGTTGTTCCATAGATTCAGAACGTTTCACCAAAGACTGCTGTTGAACAGTCTTCCCACAAAATGGGCTGACAGTTTTATTTTTCTCCAAACCCTGTGTAATTTTGGTATCAGAAATACTTGCTGGTATACAATTTTGACTGAACTGGGAAAGAATCTTAGAATTTTTCATCTTTGTAAATGTATACTTAGGAAATCTAACTGGTCTGTTAAGGTCACTCTTAGCTCCATCTGTTGTGCTCCTATGGGATAGATGCTGAGTACTTAATTTCTTCTTGTAAGTAGCAGTTTCTGTATTCCTATGATCTGAACTCACATTCAAACTTGAATTTCCTATAAGAACCGATTCAGTACTATTCACTTGTATTGGAACATCAGTGTTATTCCAGGAATAACGTAGATTATTGATCTGACAATTTGAGTTCTTAGAGTATGTTGTTAAATTAGTTGTAACACCTAAAAAGCTTGGAGAATTTCCACAAATTTCTCCTTTTTCCATCTTCACTGGTTTATTTAATTGTGAGCTATTTGTGAAAGATGTATGCCCTGAAATGCTGCTCAGATTCAAATGCTTTGATTGCACCAATTGACTTTCTTTAGATGTAGTAAACATGTTTTCGCCTCCATGTTTGGAACTATTATGCATCTCAAGTTTACTTTCTGATATCTTGCTGTCCTTTCTAACGTCTTGTTGCTGAGTTAGTCTTTCAATATCATCACACGCTTGGTATAATAAATCATCATCTACATCATCTGCTTCCCAGGTATTCTCTAATTGATGACATGCTTTAACAACTTCATTGGCAAATGATGGATCATTCCAGTCATCAAAGAAAGAACCTAACTTTGATGTATTAGTCTGATTTGGATTATAAACACTGGTTTCATTGCCCAAAGTTGCAGAGCCAAAATGATCTATATTAGCAGGTGCTTTAAAAGACTGATTATAAATGGACTTATTTTTTTGTTCATTAGAATATCCTGTGTTCAAAGTTGACTTTTCAGAAATATTTACATTAGAAGTAAATTTAGTGTGCCTATCTTCTTTTACTTTTGTCAGATTAGACGCAACTGTACAGTCTTGAATTTTGTCTTGAACAACAGTTTTATTGAAAGATTTCTCAAATTTCATTTTATTTCCAGTGGATGGTAATTTGCTTGGTTTATCATTTGGATTTAGTGAAAACCCATATTTTCCAGAATCTATTAATTCCTTGTTACATGTCTTTGAAGGGAGATCCTGTAAAATTTTTGAATCCCTTACCCTGGTATCTAGACTTGTATTCATTCTTGACTTATTTTTATCATTTTTATTGTTAAAATTATAATTTTGCTTTTGATCAGCAATCTGGGCTGTTCTAGGAGCAGGGAAAAGTTCACACATTTTGACATTTTGCATAACAAAAGGTTCATTACTTAGTAAGTTTTCCCAATCATCCTCAAAATCACTGGTAGTAAATGCATCAAGGTGTTTATGAAAAGCTTCTGGCTTCTCAGTATAAGAAGTCACACATGATTTTGTCATTCCAGGAGTGTCTACTTGACAAAAAAGTGATCCTGGGGTTTTATCTGTCAGTTTTTCAGGGACCAGAATTTCATTCGTAATGATTTTCCCCTCTTTTAAAGCGCTTTTCTTTCCAAAGGTGGTATTACTTGTGTTCAAAAAAGCATCTGACAAATCTTGGCTGAACTGTCCACTACATTTCTGAGTAGAGCCATCAAAAATGGCATTAAAGGCTGCTTCAGCATTTTGGTCAAATGGCTTCTGACTGCTATTTTGATCATTTACCACCGACATTTTGGTGTTTTCTTTCATCGGCTTCTTTATTATAGAATTATCTATTTCAGGACCTATATCATGTAATAACTGCATTTGTACATTATCTTTATAATTATTTGAAGTCTCTGCTTCTGCAATTGTCTGGATAAAATCATGATTTCTTTTGTTTTGCTCTTGAATCACATCTAACTCTTCCATATTTTTATCAAATTGCTTAGCCAATTTCATAAGTTCTTCCTCTCGATTTTGTGTTTTTAACCTATTGAAAAAATTATAGAAATTATAACTAAGAAAACTTCTAAGAGTCATTATAAATATTCAATTGTTATTAAGCATATTTTAATATATTAAAACTCAAAATTTTAACACAATTATTTTAAGTCTAAAATTTTACATGTCAAAACTAAAAAATATAATTTATAGCCATTTTGATATATTTACAAAGCCAAAACAGAATATTAAAAATATTTACTCCACTGAATCTCAGGAAAATTGTAAAGTTGGAACTTACTTTGTGCAGCTGATTTTTGCTCTTGATTTTCCTTTTGCTACACTAGGAGTACAAGGAATAGCAGTTGCACCAATCCACATGCCAAGCATGGAGTTTGTTGTTGGTTTTTCATCCTTTGGCAGAAGGGAAAAAAAAAAAATTTACATAACAAAAAAAAGAAAGAAAAGAAAAAACTTTAACTACACTGAATTATTTTCCTAAAGCAAAAAATTTTGGTAAGGTGATAGTTACTAAACAAATTCCAGAATAATGAGAAGTTGGAGGATGGCAATAACAAGCTGTAAGAAGTGATCCTTTTATGTTTCAGGAAGTGAAAACATTCAGAATTGGTAATTTCTTATTTTCTAAAAAATTAAGTTTTAAGAATTTAATTAGTTAACATATGCATATTCAACAGTAAAAGCAGTTTTTTTTTTTTTTTCCAAGAGAAAACTGACTGACTTATTAAGAATAGAGAGAGATACATATGGAATTCTTTCTATATCACGTGATTCTCCAAATTTTCCCTATCCCCATTATAATCTTTATCTAAAGTTGGACAATCCATGTTGACCTGAACTGGGAACACTTAAAATTAAACTCAGGACTGAGTCAAGTGCAAGGTTAGAACTGATGCTAAGAATATGGCAGGGATAAGAATAAAAATAAGTAGAGAAAGCAGAAAAAGAAGTTTAACCATACTATTAAGGGAACGAAAGGGCCATTTTAATCCTCGATGTTTTTGCTACTCCTTTCAGTCAGCTGATCATGCAAAAAAATTAGAAAATGAATTTATTCATTAGTTACAAATGAACAAATCAAATGGTTTAACCATTTTCCACTCTATTTTTGTACTTAGAATGAATATAATACTTAGAATGAACATAAATAACTATCACACAAGCTAAAAATAATCTTATCACTAGGTTATAGGATACTTAAAAGCATGGACTGATCTTATGATCAGCACCCAGAAAAATGCTCGGCATGAAGAAGCTATCAGTTTATATTTATTTACTAGGTTTAGATGAAAATATCTCTACAACTTGATACTTTAAAATCCTCATTCAGCAAGCAGTTTTCTTAGATGTCCAGTTGAACCTAGATTTTAGCTTCACAAAATACTCCAGTAATCAATAATTTTACTTTCAGACTCAATATATATTTTCACTTTTGTTTCAACAACAACCTTGAATTTAGGGAAAATATTCTTAATGATTTAATTATGGACCCTTTGTCCATTTACCAAGTATTTTTAAATTCATTCAATTTTTAGAGAATAAAGGTATGACAACTTTTTATGTCCAATTTTATATATACAAGGGCCCTGTGTATGTTTTTATACTATTTGTGTTAAATTTTAAAAATGTCTTTAATAATTGCATAATTTATTGATTTCCAACTACAATCCAGGTGTTATATAAGGAATCTGAACACATTACTTTATTTAATCCTAAAGAGTATTCTGTGTAGAGTTGTATAAAAATTATGAAAAAATACACATCCTCAAATAAACAACACTATATGAAAAGTATCCCTCAAAAAAGTGAAATGATTGTCCAGGGAAAATGGAAGTGAATATTTGGGGGGGGGGAAATTGCCATATCTGAAAATATCAAGGTGACTTAAATAACTACTTGAGGAGGTAACTCACCTAAAAATAAAAAGCATGAACATGTCATTCTGTCTAATCACAATCTTACACTACCAAAGATTTACATGCTTTAAAAGTGCTTAGTTGAAAAGAGTAACACTTAAAAGCAACTAATTTCACTGTATTTTTTCTTATATACAAGTTACCACTTGCATATTGTTTCTATTTCTTTATGTGAGCTATTATTTCCAGCCCACTTAGGTAAAGGGTCCAGTAATTTACTCAACTATCTTTTTATCACTATTTAAGCTGGCCAGTCCAAACACATTTTATTATGCTTCTTTCATGTGAAACCCACAATTAATGAAGATCTATTGTTAACTTATGAAGTAAATAGTATTATGGCATAAAAGCTATTTAACTAATGAACCGAATATAAAATGAATTTCTATGACACGCCAAACATGGAATGTAAAGCTAGTAGCAACAGAGTTGTTTTGACTGTGCTAATTGTAATTTTGGATATTTTATAGCCACTAAGAAAAACTTTATTTCCTGTCTCCTCCACCTGGATGATGGTAATTCCTTGTAACCACAGTTTGGAACAATGCCATCTATTGTTTATGGTGAACATATAGTCACTATCCAAGGGTATGTCAAGGAAAAATCCCATACTTCCTACAAAGAGGACACTGAGCAAAAATTAGATGCTTTCTGAATTTAAATATTGTTAAATAAGAAAAAGAGAGAGGACAGTAAAGAGGTTCAGAATACAGGCTGCCTTAAACTTGTATTTCTATTCCATTCAAGCAGTACAGGAACTGAAATAAAGATAGAGAAACTTTTGAGGATGGTTCTATGACAGCAAATAATTTAATTATCATAATGAACTTTAAAATAACCTTACATTTATAGTGCTTATGTTTACAAAGAATTTTTATCTAATTTAATCCTCATAATAGTCCAATGGAGAGAGCAAGACAAGTAATTCTAGTTTATGGCTGAATGAACTAAAGTTCTGAGAGCTTAAGTGCCTTGCTTATGGTCACCCAATATAGGAGGTAGACTGAGAACTTCAAATCCAGTGTTCTTTCCACTTTTACGAGTATTTCTCAATGATCATATTAGTCCACAAGTATTAAGAAGAGCAGTTTCAATGGGGAAAAATTGTGCTATTGACAGTAAACAAATACCAATCACAAAAAACTTTAAAAAGTTTAAATTTTTATTGTCTGATTCTATTATTTTAGTAACTTTAAAAATAATGCCATATATTGTTAAACAACATTAAACACAAAATAAACACAAAGCTCTAGTCAAAATTCATTACTCTAAAAAAATTAAAATATAAGATATATGCTTAGGAAAATATATATTGCCAATTATACATTATGTTCCTTTTTTCAAAACATACATTTCAGTAGTACAAAAGGTAAAAGTAACCTTTGGTGCTCTATTTTCAGAAAAGAGAATTGTAAAAGACAACATTTTTCATACATGGGCCTAGTGGCATAGTTTTCACAGTTCTAAAATAAACTATAAAACTAGTGATATTTACCTGAGGAGCAATACGATTAACAATATGTGAGATTTCATCACTATCTGTGGTGTAAATCTGTTTTTTTCTTCCTTTACCTAAAGAACAAAGACATTCCTATAAATGGTAAACAAAAAACTTAATTTTTAAAAATAGGAGTCACTTCATAGAAAACAGTATTAATTAGCATGGCTTAGATCACTATGCACTGACATCACATGCGTACCATACCAATCACGTAAGATTTCTCAAAAAACATCTGTTATATAAAAGTTCTGTTATTACCCTACTGAAATTCTATAGTTAAATCCTAATCATTTGCCAAATATTTACCCAGATAAAAATATTAATTAATAATAAATTACCTAACTGTTTTGTCATTGGAGAATTTTGATCCCAAAAGATATCATTTTGTCCATCTGGATCATTAGGAGAACTGAAGGTAGATGACAATAAATCCATTTTCAGCACTCTCTTTGGTGTTTCATATCTTTCTACATAAAATAAGATTAAAAAACAATTGTTGCATTGTAAAGCATTACTTTACTTCCTAATACCCCAATGTCACATATCCTTTAGATTACTTTTTATAGTCTAACTCTAAAATTTTCTCCCAGAGATGATATTACTTTAATAACAACTGAAATGTTTCACATAAAAATCCTTGTAATACTTCACAAATTTGACACTGTAAATAGCAAGTATTTTAAGATAACTCAGTAGCTCTATGAATGTCTACTACTGTATAATCTAGTCACTCCATTCATTACCACTGGAACTTGGAGGCTTTGGGAACCACCTGTAATTTTGAAAATCAAAAAGCTCCCAGCAGAAACTTCAGTAAAAGTCTGTTTAGCTCCCTTTCATTAACTCTATCCAACTTATGCTAATTACTTCAAAAAGCTTTAGCGACCCATTTCCTGTGAAGTTTTGTCCACTATCACTTTTAAATTTCTACAGACATTTGTTTTTGTTCATTCCAGAATTGCCTTATGGGAGTAAACTAAAGACAAATAAGGTAACAAAAGTCGTATTTTAAGAACACACTTTAAGAAAGAGCTTTTGTGTGAATTTCAGTTCCTACCAGGATTTACTGCAAATCTTTAAAAAAATAGAACACCAAAAACTGACCAGAATGAAATATTCAGGGGCCCTTAGTTTCCTACTTGAGAGACATCATACACAGGACTTCCGGTTTATTCATAATGAAGTGAGACATCACCCAGACTCTTGAGGATGATAGAGATAGCTATAGCTGTTTATATGATCCCTTCACTAAAGCAAGTCAGGGCAAAAAGTTTGGGGGGGGGGGCGGGGAACAATTCCCCTGGAAATAAAGTGAAGGCAACAGGTTATCAGATAGTTTTCCTTGCTCTGCCACTGCTGAAGACTGGAGGAGCGGTATAGAAATAGCCGCCCTCCTTCCCTCAAACAGGTAAATCACAGGGCCTATTCCTATACCAGGGGCAGCAAGTGGGTGGTCAAACAGAGCGTGGCAGAGCTCAAATTCGGAGACTAAAACCATGGGGGTAGTGGCGTCGTGTTCCTTTCGGACTCACGAGGGAAGAAGCCCAGAGAAAGAAAGCACTAAGTCTCCACCCCCACCCGCACCCTAGGATCGCCCATTGCAAGCGGGGCTGTGGGGCTGCAGCGCTTAAGCCCGGAGAGGCCGCGTTGCCGACGTCTCACCCTCGGGGTTACTTTTACTGCACGAAGCGGCTGCTGGAGGCTGCTCTTGTTGCGGCACGGGCCGGGGAGACGTCTCTCCGGCCCTGTGGGGCTCTGAGCCGCGGGCCGACCTCAGCCGCCTCTTCCCTGGCTCGACCATCGAGCTGCATTCCTCAGCCGCCGCCGCTTTGCGCGGCGTGTTCTTCAGGCCAGGGCTGTCCCCATGTTTCCTTCGCCGACTCATTGCCTACACACCCCCTCCGCCAGCCCCTTCTCCTTTCACATTTTGCAACGGGAGTAGTAAGGCAATGGAACTACAAGCGGAACTCAGCGCCAACGGCCGCCGCCATTTTGGCCGATAGGGCGCTCGAAAGAGGCAGCCGCTCATTGGCTGCGTCTGGACAAGGGGGCGGAGCGGTCAGGGTGCTAGCGGCGCGCGCTTCCGCAGCCCGCCTCCAAGCTCGCCGGGCTCGGCTCAGACTCATCCGGATGGGAAGTGATGTAAGGAGTAGTGAGCTGGTCAGAGTAGTCGAGTGAGAGTATGGGAGGTGGAAAGAAAATTGAATCCACTGGCACCTTTTTACTGTATTTACAGCTGGAGTTACACATTACTCAGATTTAGATAATTGTGGGTTTTAGTATTTTAAAGAAGAAATAAAAGGTATAGATTAGGAAGGAAAATTTTAGCTATTTTTTCATAGGTGATGTGTGCATAGAATAACCCAAAAAGTGTAGAAGTTATTAAATATATAAATTAATTTAGCGGAGTTGCAGATACGAAGTAAATATTCAAAGACCAATTATGTTTGAATATATTAGGAACAAACAACATTGACTTTTAAAGAAATATGATTTCTGGGGCAACTGCCTTCGGCTCAGGTCATGATCCAGGAGTCCCCAAATCGAGTCCTATATTGGGCTCCTTACTCAGCGGGAGCCTGCTTCTCCCTCTCTTCCCCTCCTAGTGCTATCTCTGTCGCTATCTCTGTCTCTCTCAAATAAATAAATAAAATCTTAAAAAAAAATAAAATATGATTTCTAATAGCATACAAGATATCAAGTAACTAGAAATAAATTTAACCCAAATCGCAACATTTCTACAGAGAATATGAAATATTTTTGAAAGAAATTGAAGACCTAAATACAATTGACCCTTGAACATGGCAAGTGTTAGGGGTACTGACCCCTGTGCAGTTGAAAAATCACTGTAACTTTTAACTCCCCGTGAACTTAACTAGTAATAGCCTACTGATGTTGACTAGAAGTCTTCCAATAACATAAAGTTAATTAACACGTATTTTGTATGTTATATGTATTGTATGCTGTATTCTTACAATAAAGTGAGCTACAAAAAAGAAAATGCTGGGGCTCCTGGGTGGCTCAGTCGTTAAGCGTCTGCCTTCGGCTCAGGTCATGATCTCAGGGTCCTGGGATCGAGCCCCACACAGGGCTCCCTGCTCCGAGGGAAGTCTGCTTCTCCCTCTCCCACTCCCCCTGCTTGTGTTCCCTCTCTTGCTGTGTCTCTCTCTGTAAAATAAATAAATAAAATCTTTTTTAAAAAATGTAATTAAGAAAATCGTAGGAAAAATACTTTATAGTACTGTGCTGTCTTTATAAAAAAACAAAACTAACTGTAAGTGGGCTTGCACAGTTCAAGCCCATGTTGTTCAAGGGTCAACAGTGAATGGAGGATTACATCATGTTCATGGTTGCAAGACTCAATATTTTTACCTTATTTCTTCCCAAATTGACTCAATGCAAATCCATTCAAAATTGCAGTAGGTGTATGAGTGTAGGTTTGTGTGTGTGTGTGTTGGGGGGGGGGTGTAACATGACAAGTTTATTTTAAATGTATATGGAAATGCAAAGCACCAAAAATATCCAAGAAACTTTCGGAGATCTCTTGAAGAATAATAAAGTTGGTATGTACCACGTATAAAATCATGGTAATTAAGACACTGTGGCAATGGTGAAAGGATAGACAAACATGAAAGAAACAGGATAGATGGCTCAGAAACAGACCTTTACATAAATGGACACTTGATTTAAGACGAAGGTGATACTCCTAAGCAGTGGGAAAAGGACTTTTTGATAATGAACAGTGCTTGGTCGATTTGATAGTCACATTGTGGGAAAAAAAGAAACAACCTCTACTTCAAACCATAACCCAGATCAAATGATATGCAAGTTGATTATATATTTAATTGTAAAAGATAAAATAATTAACATTCTAGGAGCTGTCTATAAATTGTCCTAATGACAGGAATGATTTTTAAATTGAACAAAAATGTCACTAACTATGAAAAAAATAATTATATTCTTGAGTACATTAAATTGATAACTGAAGAACTTAGGTCTATCCAAAGACAGCATTAGGGAATGAAAGGCAAGGCACAGATTGGAAGAAGGTATTTACCAGATGCCAGTTGGGCCCATATGTAAAATATATGAAAAACGGATATAAATTGCTAAGAAAATGATTGACCACCAATAAGAAAAATGGGTCAGATACTTTAGCAGGCTCTCCAAAAGAAAATCTCAAAGATCAATAAACTTGTATAAAGGTGCTCAACCTTATTTGTAATGAGGAAAATGAAAAATAAAGCCATAATGTGATACTCCTCAACACCCATCAGAATGGCTAAAATTAAGACTGACAATAGGGGTATCGAGGGAACCAGAGATGAGACCACAGCCTCAGCCACTACCTTGATTGCAGCCTGTGAGGGACTCAGAGCCTGAGGACCCAACCAATGGGAATTGTCACATACTGCTGGTGAGAGTAACTTGGTACAACAGTTTTGGAAAACAGTTTTTGGTCTAGCAATCCCACTTTGAGGTATATAACCAACGGAAATGCATGATGCACTTGTGCATCAAGATACATTTTATAAAAATGTTTTTAGCAGTAAAATTCAAAATCACCCCAACCTGGAAGTAAGCCAAACATCCTTCAAGAGTACAAGGCTTAAATATATTGAGCTATATTTGCTTAACAAAATGCTACATAGCAACATAAAAGAAAAATCACAACTCCTTGCAACAATGTGGAAAATCTCATAAAGTTGAGCAAAAGAAGCCAGACTCCCAGTCAATTACATCCCAAGAATACTATATAATTCCATTTACATGTAAACAGGCAAGGTGTTGTATAGGGTTGTAAGTTTAAGTGTTAAAATTATAAAGAATAATCAAGGAATCGATTACCATGAAAGTCAGGATAATGGTTACCTTGGGGAGGGGAGAAGGGACAATGATTAGAAGGGAATAGGGTGGCAGTAATCTGGTGTTTTGGCTTTGTTCTTTTTCTTGTTCTAGTTGTGATTTTGTGGTAATTCATTGAGCTGAATATGTTGTTTTGTGTACTTTTGTGTGTATACACTATGTTTATCAATAAAAATATTTTTAAAACTTTTGTAAAGCAAAAATATTTGTTTCCACTGAGGAACTGAAATGTATTTCTTTGTAATTTACCCTGTCTGGCTGAAAGAAATCCTACAACTAAATACGAAGTTCAGTTCTAACACTTATATAAACCAATGTGACCAAATATTTCCCTTCTTTTTCCTCAGTCCTTGACTTTCTACTGATATTTCCCTTGCCATGATTGTTTTTAATCTCCATATTTTAAACCATTATTTAGTTTTATATATTTATACCTGGATATGACTGCTTGGAATGTGACATCTCTTAAAATTCACATCAACTACATGAAACTCCAGTTGTTTAAATTAACAGGAATAGTTATTTCTCTTGGGGATCTCTCCTACCTACCTATCAACTGACCAAGAATCCCAGAAGCAGAAAAAAAAAAAAGTTCATGTTTGCTACACTTTATTAAATAGATGGCTTCATTGCTGCCTAAAAGACTTAACTTACCCTAAAAAGGATCCACCTCACACTTAGAAAATAGTTGAAGTTTGAAGAATTTAATAAAGCCTATAGGAGTAATAATCATGTGGTAATCCTTTAAAGCATATCAACACTGCAAATAAAATAACAATGAATAATTTCCCATAACTGTCCAAATTCTATAGTGCCCAAGTAACCCTTGTAAAAAGGAACAACTGGAGCCCAAAGAACAGCCGTGTGTTGTGACCTTAGCATACCCAGAATGGTTGTAATTGTAATCATTATGTGGTAGGAAGCTATCGTAAGTTTTAGCTTGGAAGTTACTTAATTCACACAATCTCGTTACAGTTCTAAATGTGGTTCAAATTAACTGTACTTCCTAAATGTAGCTCTTGAAATCAGTACAGTACAATTAACTCCTTGATAAAATGTTTTTAAAAAACAAAAGATAAGTCTCCTAGACATTTGAATGCAATATGATTCAAAATGCCCAAACTTAGCATTTCTAGGCATTTGGATACAATGTACATACACGTAAGGTTTAATACAACTAAAAATTTTTTGATAAACCAAAGTTAAACTCTTACTTGTTTACTTGCAGGAATTATCCATAAGCTTGATAGTGATTATTAAACAAAAATTAATTGAGAGTCTATTGATAAGGAGATGTTATGCGGATTGATTGCCTTGTCACATCACAATGATACTACCTGCTGGCTGGGTGGCTGATTGTGAGAAGTCTTTGTTTCAAGAAAAAAAAAAATGAAAATCATAATGTGCTACATAATAGCACATTATGTGTACAGAGCCCTGCCCCAGTTCCAAATATATCAATTGGCAATTGTATATCCAAATATATCAATTATCAATAGATACAATTGACAGAAACTGAACAGACAACAAAATGAGTAGAAAATTTTTATAGTCTTATTGCTATGTTCCTAAGATACCCCAAAATGAGCGTGGGTAGGTATTGGGCCCATTTTTCCTCAGTCCTGACCTATTAGCAGTTGTAATTAAAATCACCTTCTATGCCCATCCCTCTTCTGTGGGAACTGCTTCATCCAGAGCCTCTGCCTAGGTGACTTTAGTCCCATCAGGTAGTCCCAGTCAGGTAAAACTGATTGGACTAGAGTGGGCACTTGACTTTGGGAGCCAATCCATAGGCTGGCTTTCCACCTTTGACTATCACAAAAGATACATCGAGACATCATATTTCTTGAAGATTTGAAGGAAGAATTTGCTAGAGGGCCTTGTGCAAAACCATGCGGGGCCACAAACTTTGAGAAAGCTTGTAGGTAGTAGAACAGTGTTACCTGACAGGACAGTTGGAATGAGTATGTAGATTTGATACCTGGAAACTGAACAGCCATTCAGCTCCAGCATCCCAAGGCCAGGTTCTATTGTAATTCCAGTTCTTTTCTTTTTCAATCCAAGCCCTTACAGTAAACTTCCTTTCCTTGTGCTAGCTAATGCCAGTTAGTCTATACTCCTTGTATCCACAAAAGCTGAACTAAAACAAAGCTTAGGATCAACAGTTATAGTCTAATTGTTTCTCAGTTTTTATTAGAAGGCGCAAATTGCCATGAGAAATGGCAGCTGCTAAATGCTTTTACTTTAAATGCTGTTTGCAAAGCAGGATACCAAACTCATTCTCAAGGACAAGATGGTAACTGCAAACTTTAACAAAATCACACTTAAGTATAAATGATTTAGGCAGTTTTTATAATAACTTAAAGAGAGATGATTTTGAAAAGTTCAAAATAGAATGTAACAAAATCCCATTTAAAGGTAGAGTTGGGAGCTAAAATATTTTAGTGATTTATCTGAATCTGAGACAAATTATAGTGGACACTGGCTGTCATCTAAAAATCACTTTATTTTTATTTTTTTACATTTCTTGGCTCACTCTTTATAAAGACCTACAAGTTTAGAAAATATAGACTGTGTTTGTTTGCCTTTCCAGCCCATACTCCAGGATGATGTTTCAACCTCTGTTTTACTGCTTTCCACTATTCCCTTACCTTCTCAACCCACCAATACACTTTCCTTGCTGGCCTCCAGGCTTGGATCAATCATGCCACTTGCTTTCTCAGCTCCTACAAGTGAGCTACTGAGTAGGTTGGAGAGGTTTCCAGCTGTGCCATCATGAAGCTATAGTGACCAGGTGAGTTTTCAATGGCGCACAATAAAGTATCACTGACCAGCAGAACTCATGCTTCCATTCTCTAGAACAGAGATTCTAAATTTCTCTACCACTGTCTATATAAGAACAGATACCATGAGAAAAATGAAGGCTTTACTTATTAAGACTAAGCTTATTTAAATCTTACATAAAATTTCACAAGGAAATAAACAAGATTTGGAATGTTTTAGCAATCATTCTGCAGTATTATATATACTTCCTTAAGTCTTCACTACAATCAAAATCATGAATATATCCATCACCCCTAAAGTCTCCTTGGACCCTTTGTATTCCTTTTGTTTGCAGTATGTAAGAGTGTATAATTTACTTTTGATTAATGGCTGTATTTAACAATTTGCTAGCCTAATTCCTAAATATTTAACGATCAGCTCTCAAGAGCTAGGATCAGCTGGTTATAGCACATCACTGATTTTCTTACCTCTCGTTCTCCTTTCTCCAGTTTAAGTAACTTCAGTTTCTTCAGCTTTTCCTCATCTTACCTATTTGTCAAAGCTTTCATCAGTTTTAAGCCTCTCAATTCAGTGACTGAGCTGAGAACTGGACCGGAGAGTGCTACTCTATATGTTACAGGCTTAAAAATGAAACCAAGCTGTAAATGTTAAGGGACAAGAGAGCCTGGGGCACTTTCCTAGGGTTGAGAAATTAGATGGTTGCTGGGAAAGGTAGCTCCAAGTAGGAAGGGACCCTTTCTAACTAAGCGACCCTTGGGAGATCTCTCTGTAGATGTGGGTAGGAGGAAGGAAGGAAAACAGGGTTACTCAGTTCTGGAGTGGGACATATTTTTTGCACACTGTGCTTTCTGCAAGCACCACTTAACACTAATTGAATTCAATGCCACTGATTATTTCAAAAGGAGCCCCCATTGGGCCTATCTCTACCCAGGAATAATGGTTGTGGGTATCAAAGAGGTAATTTGAAAAGACATTTTCCTCTACTGCTTTAAGTGAAACCTTGGGGGGAAAAGACTGAGCTGCCCCAAAATGTCTTATTCAGGGTTAAAACTTTCTTTTCCCTGGCTGTAATGGAATCTGGTTGTCCTCTATGAGTTTTTGCTTTTATGAATAGCAGGAAGATGGCCTGATTTTAAAGATTGCCCTTGACTCTTTTTCAAGCAGCAGGATCCAGATCATTCACTCTGTCACCATAATTTTAACTTAAAACACCCCTAAACCATACTTGAGACTATTACAGATTTATTTATTTTGCAGTAAATAAAATAATAAAATTTTCTTAAAATTTTTACAACTCTAAATAGTGTTTAGGTTAGTTCAGACAAATGCATGCTTGGGGAAGCTTAAAGTGTCCTAAAAGCAAATGGTTCTTTTGGTGAACGGTTCATTTGTACAGGATACTCTGGCCAGAGCTAAAAATGGCTTTTGATTGTTTAGGAGTGATTTTATAGCATTTAAAACATTAAAACTTTAAATAACATTTTAGATCAATTTGAATGTAAAAGGATAGAAAAGAAGCTAGTTAAATTGCAAAATTTATATTACAAGGTAACTCTGCTCTTATCAATCTAGTTCGCAGCATAAGAAAATTTTCCTTTCAACAGGGCTTTTCCTTCTTTCAGACTCCTGGAAAAAATGCTTGGTGTATTTCATATGAATGTAAAAGGCTCTTTTGGCTTTGGTCTAGTGTCAGTAATCTGGGTAGCGGGGTTGGGGAAAATTGGGCCCTGGGGGTTGTCATCTCCTTGACATGAAGCATATGGAAAACACAGGTACATTTAAGCTGCTGTTGAACTATTTTCTTAAGCCTGTTACTATGACTTCTAAATGCATCAATAGGCAGTCCCCTTTACATGCTGCTCTTCACATTTCCAAATGCTCCCTGTCCTTTTAGTCATTGCTATTCAAAATATAGTGTGTGGAAAAGCAACCTGGGTTTCACCTGGGAGCTTATTAGAAATGCAGAATCTTGAGCCTATCCCAGACTGCTGAATCAGAATCTGCATGGTTACAAGATCCCCAAATCATTCATGACCATAGGAAAGTTTGAGAGCTGATCATCTGCATGGACTTCCCCTAATAATTTTGACCGTAGTGATTAATGCCTCTTTTCTCTGAACTCCCACCTTACCTTTTGTCCATTCTTTAAATTAGCACTTTATTATATAATCCTATGTTTCTCATGAATTGTTGGGCATATGCAAAATGATTTCCCTGACAATATTGTGAGCTCTTAGACGAGGGGTTGGCACAATTCTCTAAAAAGCCACATGGTAAATATTTTAGGCTTTGCAGGCCAGATTCTGTCTCAGTTGCATATTCTTTTTGGACTCGTTTACTCTTTAAAAATTAAAATATATTAGGTAGAAAGCCATATGAAAACAGGCCCTAGTCTACATTCGATTTGTGGGCAGTAGTTTGCCCACCCCGGCCCTAGATGGCTAGGCCAGAGTTGTATGTTGGGCTTTTGGTACAGTGCTGTTATGGGTTCTGCCTTCTGTTCTAAAACATTTTGAGGTAAGGTTTAGAAAAAGTTATGAAAAATTATACTATATCAATAAAAGCACCTATTTACATACTTTAAAAAGAAGCTATTAATAAGAATGAAAGATTCCAAATGAACTCATACATACATACATACATACATTTCTTTTCTTATGGGTGCCAAGACAAAAATAAACCATGAATTTCCACTTGGCAAAAGAATATAATAATCCTTAATTTTTATTAAGATCCTATTGGTAAAGAAATGTTGATATTTATTCCAGCCCAATATGAGTACATCAATAGCAAAAAGAATGAAAGTAATATGCCACAGTAGTCAGTTTAAAATTTTTTATGGCAATACATTCTTTGTGACTTGACCATAGTATTATTCTTTAGTCTCTAAGTGCTTGTTAAATTGTAACCTAATATTATTATGAGCCATCTGTGGTGTGTGGTGTTTAAGGTATTTATATGTCATAATTAATTCCTTGATTTTTGATTGCATTAATATTTGAACCAAAACAGTGTTAGCAAGAGATGAATGAAAAAGAATATTCTAGGAAAAGCAGCAGTATAACATATATATTACACATGCATGCACACACACACACACACATGCACAGACGCACACATGCATGCAAGTAAGTATGCTGCCCTGTGTTATTGCTCTAGGCAATGTTAGGGAGAGAAATGGGTTTTCTGTCTAGGCTGCTGTTTTGTCGATTTTTTTTTTTTTTTTTTTTGGACCCTTATAAGAAAACTAGTAATAAGCTTATTTTGAGACCAGAAAAAAAATGTAGTTTTCCTGATAGGAAAGACCAAAAAACATTACTGTTATATATCCTATAGATTGTTTCTTTCATTGGTATCAAAAGAACTGGACTGTGTTTGGAAATCTGAATTTAATGAAAGGCTACACAGAACATATTTAAATTTGTGAAACCATTTGCTATTAACATAAGAAATAATTTTTCTTAAGACATTGTTCATCTACAGAGAAAGAAATCATATAATATTCAAGATGTAAGAGCAGATTATTTGTATTTATATCTTTTTAAGTTTGATATGTTCACAAGAATAAGGCTTTTAATTTTCATATGCTTGAAGAGAATAATTAATAGCTAACCTATAAATACTCAATTAAAATACCATTATTTTTGTTTGGTTCCCCACAATATTATTTTTATGTTTCCACTGAAGGCTTTCCAAATTTTGTTTTATTTCCATGTCTTTTTTCCTGTCTGGAGTTATGTTTAATAATCAAAGAACACCACTAAACTGGATGTAGTTGACCTCACATCCCCAAAACATTAGATAATCTTAATCATTTTGAGCGGCTGCTCCTTTTGCCGGCATCCACTGGGTTTCCTGGGAGTGGAAGCTTGTACTTCTCCAGATTGACATAGAGAAACTTACTCTGAAATGTGTCCAAGATGGTCAGGATGAGGTCTTCACAGGAAGTCAGGTCTAGGGAATCATTCATTCAAGATGACGATGTTTAGGTAGTGGAAATCAGTGAAGGTAACTTCAGAGGTCAAAAGGCACGATGCTATATTTTAATTAGTGGAGTTATCTTTGGAAAATTCCATGTTTCCCTTTTGCACATACACGTGAATGTATAGATTCCCCGGAGATGTGTCTGTGCAGACTCGACCTCGTAAGGTGGAGAAAAACAGAGTAGATGCTGGTTTTGTACTGCTGCTATTTTTGGCCAACTCCCTTCATGGCAGAAACACAGCTTGCCTTAATTCCTGCTTATATGCAGAACACATTCTTCTACATGAAGAGGAACAATATAAGTTAACACCCAAACTAGACACTTCTGATAGTGAAAAAGGATGCTATTAACAATTTCAGCTGAAAACAGATATACAGCAGGGACATTTGGCTAATGGATTAATGAGGAATGTTGAAGAGTGAATGGATACCATCCAAGATTTTATTGATGGGTTCTCAAAGGCCCTGGATCTCCAGACTTGAGGATGTGCTATAGCAAAGCATTGGTTTTGGAGGTACACAGCTGATTCCCATCCTAGTTTATCACTTGCTGTCTGCGTGACCTTGGGCATAATTGCTCTTTCAGTTTTCTGGTTATAAGTGGGAATAATAATCCTTACCACTCAAGGTTGTTTTAAGGATTAAAGAGATGATGTATGTATAGTATTTAGCACGGTGTTTGGCACAGAACCATCACTCAGTATAAAAATAGTATACTTTATTATCCCTACTTGACCAGAATCTAGTCCTATGTATATGAATAATGATACAACCACAGCAAGGTATAAAAGAACCTTTTTGACTGCTTGCTCCATACATTCTTTGGACTCCTAAGACAACTCCAGTCCGATGTCCCATAATCAGTCAGCAAGTTCTTGCCATGGGCTCCCCTTATGTCTTGCAAATATTTAGACTGAACCATGAGGCCCAGGGCCTACTGCTTGAATAGGTTAGGGCTTATGCAGCCACAGTGACCCCAATTTTTAGGACATTTCCCTGATGCTCTGTAATATATGACTTCTTCTTAGAAGAACACATTAGCAAGGTGGAAGATGTTCAGTCTACTTATGGATGCATATATTCCACAGTTCTCTTTTCTGGTAACACAGGAGAGCTGGGGCTAGCAATTTGCTCCTGAAAAGAACATTTCAGGAATTTTGACAGCCATTATAAAAATTAATTTATGTAAACATTAACTAAATTATATTTAAAAACAAGGTTAATATATACTCAAAAATTCACCAATTGCTAATTGTTTTACTACATTTAACTATTACCTATGCTTTTCAGCTTAATTTGTGTCCATTGTGTCTGTAAGGTAGAATACTGTATAGTGGTCTGCTACGGTCGTTACACATCTGTTCTCAACTCCACATTGAGTGACGCTACTTTGGCAGCTTGAAATCAGCCATGATGGGTATATTCACATCATGGAAGCAGATGAGCACTACAAATCAAGGCTTGATTTAATGTGTGTTGATTGTCTAGACTTTAGAAAGTGATGGACAAAATGTAGATTAAACCTTTAGGTATGCCTTGGCTGCAACCAGTACAGTGCAAATAACACAAAATTGAGGAAATATTCTCCCAATATTTAAAAACAATTCTCTGATTGAGCGAAGAAGTCAGTCAGATCATTGAAAAACTGGTGAAGTTCCTACATATGTCTTCATTGTTTTACTTTCTCACTAACGTAAAGGAATGTATCAACCAACAGTCATATCAGAACTACACTTTTGCTCATCTGTTGCAGCCATAGTTTGGCTATGAATACAAGAATTTAACAAAAACTACACAAGGATTCCAGGAGATTCAATTAGCTACATAGAGTTCACAGAAAAGAGTATCGTATATTTTATTATTATTTGTAAATTGTGTGATGCAAAATATCCTCTATATCAGTAAAAATTTATAATAAATGTGTGTGTATGTACCTAATTATATCAATATTAAATATTTTTTTTTGCAGAAGGAGCTGGTTGTTAAACATTTACCAGAACACCACTTGTTGGGACCTACGGAGCTACACTTATCTGATGTCAGAACAGCCCCTGAATTCAGAACTGCCCCTAGGGTCAGTATTTAAGTCTGGGAATTTCAGGGCTTGGCCACTGTTGCCCTGCTAGTCCATGGAAAGGCCAAATCAGTAAGGGTTAAAGTCAGAGAAGTGAAGCTTGAAGAGTGAGACTAGACGGTAGAGTGAAGGGTGACATAAACTAGAGTCAAATGCTTGAAAAAGAACGCAAAAGAAGTCCACATGGGAAACAAGGCAGCCAGAGAGATAATGAGATGAAGGGTGGGATTAATTCCTGAATTCACTCATTTAAAGGCACTCATTTAAAAGATGCCTATTTTATGTGGGGGCCACCAGACTATCCACTGTTCTGAATATACACCTGGAAGCACTGTGCTGTCTCAGACAGTTTAGGGGCCTATGAGGTTAGGAGTGTTGGTGAGGTTGAAAGTGAAGTTTGCTTTGGGTGAGCTTCCAACTCAAGGAAATTGGGGAGAAATGATAGCCATCTCAGGGAACATATTTTTTTTAGTACAGTAGGATGGTTATTAGAAACATTGCAAATCTTATTTATTCTATTCTATAATTTTATGTAGGATTTCTTGGAGGTTCATTCTTAGCAATTAGACCCTTCAGTCCTCACATGGTACCTATTTAATATGTGTATTAAATCTTGAATCCATCTGAAATTCAATTTTGTGTATAAAGGAAATATCTGACAATTTTTTTTCTGAAAGCATAGTGAATTTTCTTAGAATGCTCATCAGCAGAATATATTTTTATTTTTTATTTTTTTTAAGAATTTGTTTATCTATTTGACAGAGAGAGAGAGAAAGAGAGAGAGTGAGCACAAGCAGGGGGAGTGGCAGGCAGAGGGAGAGGGAGAAGCAGGCTCCTCGGTGAGCCCGACGTGGGGCTCGATCCCAGGACCCTGGGATTATGACCTGAGCCGAAGGCAGATGCTTAACCGACTGAGCCACCCAGGTGCTCCAGAATATATTTTTAGTTAAAATATATTTTTAGTTAAAATGCTTTACTTAAAGCATTTGGCTTTTAGCGAGACTTGGAAGACGATGGCTTAAACCGGAGGTTCTCAGACTTTATTTAACAAGCATCAGAATCCCCTGAAGGCTTGTTAAAACCCAGATTGCTGGTCGTTTTCTCCAGAGTTTTGAGACAGTAGGTCTGGGATAGTGTCCAAGAATTTGGATTTCTAACAAGCTCACAGGTGATATTGATGCTGTTGCTCTAGGGGCCACACTCAAAATAACTGGTTTAAACAACTAAGGGAATGATGACTATCAGTGGATCAGGGATTGATGGTCTGTCTAAAGCTAGGCCACCCAGGCCTGGTACCTTGGTTGTGTGATGCCTTGGAAACCTAGGCTCCTTGAATTTTTCTGTTCTTTAATCCTTGGATTGGGGCTTTAGGCTTTATGGTCCTGTGATTGCTCCTGCAACTCCATGTTCCGTCCAGTAAGAATAGGAACAGGCTTCACCTCTACATCCACCCCCCCCCCCCCCCCCCCCCCTTGCCCCCCCCCCCAAGCCAGACCTAGAGATTTCTGCTTATAGCTTTTTAGCTAGAACGGTGTCACATAGCAACCTGTACCTGTAACAGCAATTTAGACACATAGATCTTTTTTTAAGCTAGCTGCATTGCTACCCTGAGCAAAACTGGATATGGAAGCCTTTGGGTATTGTTTGTGATTTCAGTGGCAATGTTTCTTTCTAGTGTTTCGTTATTAAGACGTTGTTGGCTTATCATATTAAGGAGCTATCTTACTTTCCTTCCTCACTTATAAGGCACTATCAGGCATAGGCATAGGATTTTTAAATGTGACAATATATTTTTCTTAATTGGTGTATTGATGTAGCAGGACTCATTGCAACAGCACATGTCCTAATACTAAATCGTCATTGCACTTATGCCTGATTATTCTCTAATATCTATTGAATTTGATTGTATATATTGTATTAAGATTTTTACATTATTTCTCATTAACTAAATCAGTATTTGTTGACTTTAGAGCTATATTTAACAAGTTTTCATATCAGGGGTATTTTAGCTTTAAAAACAAACTTGTTGTGCACTCTGTCCCTGGGAATCTGCTAAGCTGAAGTTTACATGAATTACCCCATTTAAGTTTTATAGACACTTTAAGAGGCTCATACCTTAACTATTCCCATTTTACAGATGAGGAAAGTGGGGTTTGAGAGCAGTTGTCTAAGGTCACCGATCTAGGAGATTCTAAGCCCCTTCTTCTTTAGACTATTCTTAATTTATTTGGTACACTGGGAAGCCTTCAATCTTTTGTTATGTTGTAGAATAGCTTATGTTGTGTGAGAATTATTAATTTCTCAAAAGATTAAAATAATTTCTCCATAAAATAAATTCAGATATTCATTTTCTGATTCTGTAGTCTTTTGGGAAAGTTATTTCATGATAACTTAAAATTTTTCTTACAGTTAATTTAGATTTTCAGTTTCTTCTTTGTCATGTAGATTGTCAAATTTATTAGCGTACAATTGAACACAGTACACACAGATGAAAATTATCTCCGTATTTGTCACAATCTCTTTTTATTAGATTTATTAAAGAATGATAAATGCATTATGTTTTCTCAAAGAACTAGACCTTGGCTTTATCTCTCAGCTTTCTCTTTCTATTTTGTAATTCACTGTCCTATAAACATCAGCATCATTACTTTCTACACCTCCTTTCCTTAGAACAGTATTACAGTTGCTTCTTTTCCAATACCGTAAATGATTTGTGTATTTTCTCTACTTATTTTGTTATTTTTAAAAATTAACACAAGCTTTTGACTTTATTAATTCGTTTTTAAATATAGCTTTAGGTTAAATCCCTTACGTTTTTATACATGTCATTTCATTTTGCGTTTGATTTTATGTTTAGCCAACAGTTATTTAGGAGAAATTATTTTAACTCCAAAGGAATATGAATATATGTCTGTTTTTTTTTACTATTGAATTTTAGTGGTTTTGTATTTTTTGTTACATTTTGTTTTGGTTCATTATGATCAGAGAGAGTGGCCGGTATAATTTTCATTTTGTGAAGTTTACTGGGGTGTTGATTGTTCCTAGAAAATAATCAAATTATATTTTCAAAGACATTTTAAAATAAAATATTATGTTTGTCATAAATAAAAACATATGTCATATAATTCATCTTTCTTAATTAATTTGCCATCAATTAAATCTCTTTTATTTGATGCTTCATAGACTAATAGTGGTTTATGAAGAATCCCACTATAAACATATTTCTGTCCATTTCTTCTATTTTCATCAATATAAACTTTTTATATTTTTATAACCTGACACATAATTCTTAGGTTTCCTTTTAATCTTATAAATTCACCCTTTTTATCTCATTCTTTTTCTTGGGTGTTTTCTTGTCTATATAAATATCACTGCCTCTGCTTTATTTTTTCTAACATTTGTTAGAAATATTGTTGACCATCTCACTCTCTTTAAGCTTTTTGTTTAATTTTGTTTTACATATTTTTCTTGTAAGCAACAGTTGGATTTTCATAAAACTGAATCTAAATATTTTCCTTTCTTAATAAGGAATTTTAAACCAATATTCATTAAGTCATATAATCAATGTTTTAGATGTATTTTTGGAATTTTTTTTATTTTTCTAAGTTTATACTTCTTGTTTCTTTTCTTATTACCTGCCTTTTACTACATACACTATATTTTTTCATTTGTATTTCTTTCAGAGATTTGGAAGATAATAATCCTGCTTTCAATTCTATTTAGGCACTATTTTTGGTTAAAAATACAGAAATTTATCAATCTGTAATTATTCATTCAGCAAGCATTTTTTTTTTTGTAGGTTTTGTAAGGTAGGCACTATTCTACACCATAGGTTACCATAGTTAGCAAATACATACATACGTAAATAAAAATGATATAGTCTCTGCCTTTATGAATTTTAACTCTAGAGAGTAATACATTCATTTGTCAAAGAATCACACAACACTGTTATAAAAGTTAGGGTTCAACTAGAGATGTAGAACCAGTAGAAGGTTATATATTAAGAAATTTATTGCAAGGATTTCACTTACTAATTGTGTGTGCTGACCAGGCAAGTCTGAAATTGTGGGGCAGGTTATCAGAAAGAGTGAGTTAGGATCTCTTACTCAAGGGCTGAAGCTACTGTTCACACATAGAAATTTCTTCTTCTTTAGGGACACCTCAGCTTTGATTTTAAGGCCTTTCAACTGAATGAATCAGGTCTACCTAGATTATCTAGAAAATCCTCCCTTGCTTAAAGTCAACTGATTATGGATTTTAATCACACATACAAAATACCTTCACAGCAACACCCTGATTAGTATTTGATTGAATAACTGGGGATTATAACCAAGTTGACATATCAAAAGATAATTAAAAATGTAAAATTACAATTGTGGGAAGTATAATAATGAAGAGGTACATAGCATTATAAAATTGAACGTAAAGGAAAAAACATGGAGGCTAAAAGTTGACTAAGACGTGGATGGAGAACATAATGTGCCTCAGTACTGTGTGAATAGCTTCCATCTTCATCATAGAAGGAAAAATAAATGTGTGGTTAATCATTGCAGGCACTCCATCTGCACCTTGGGTACCCAGATGTTTTGTCCAATTGAAGTTTAGCTCAGCAAATAAGCTTTTTTTTTTTTTTATTTAAGAAATTTTATTGCTCAGAACCTTCCCTCCTTGGGCAATGGCAGGAGCTTTGGAAACCAGCCCTTGGGGACAGAGCCAGAGGCACTAGCGTGGAGGAAAGAGTGGCACATTTGGTCCATTGTCCTGTGTGGGAGTATGGTGGGGTCGGGTTGCAGACTCTTCTAAGGACCCAGACATAGCCCCCTTGGGCAAGGCTCACATGCCAAAGCAGAGCATGAGGTCAGCCTGGCTTGGGTGAGGGCTCAGTGCCCCTTGACCTTGCCCTGCGGTTCCTGGACCTTCCGGAAGCTGAGCACCACTAGGCCCACATTGATGGCATAGGTGGTGATGCAAACGATGCAGAATCATAGAGTACGAAGAATAGGATCCAGGCCAGGTAGACAGAACCGACAAGAGACACCAGGGAACTCAGCACCAGCAGGATAGATGCCCAGCGGGCCCGGAGGCAACCCAACAACAGCTGTAAAGTGTAGAAGATGCAACCGAATATGCTATTGGACTGATTGAGGATGCTGTCCTGGCCGAGCACATGTTCCACCAGTCCGAAGCCCTGGCCCCACCTGGAGGAGAAAACGCGCGAGCAGCTGATGGCGGTACCCACGTCGCAGAGCGCGCGGTAATCCCGGTCCCGGGCGCGCGCCGCCTTCACGTGCAGCGCGTAGAGAGAGAGCACTAAACCCGCGAGGCACAGCGCGAGCCGCACCCATCCAGGGTTCCCCCAGGTAGCGCCCATGTCTTCTGGTCCCAGCAAATAAGCTTTTTCTTTTCCTTCTTCTTCTTCCTCTTTTTTTTTTTTTTTTAAAGCATTTCAAAGGTACTGGTAGTCTCTAGAGTTTCCAAAAGGTGTTCATAAACTAGGAATTTTTCTTGGGTGACATCAGTGTTCATATACCCGATAAGAACCAGCAGCCGCCTGCAGAAGAATGACAGGGTCAAATTGCATCCTGAATATAAAAAGAATGACTATCAATTCATCCATATCTTGCTTCAAAACATCAGAAGGCCAGCAGTTCTGGAGTGAATGAAATCATTTGCCAAAGGCACTGCCTCACTTGTCCCCTCTCCTCCAAGACACAACCAATCCCATCATTTCCAGGGCTTATGGCTTTACCATGGTCTCTGTAGCAGTGAAAACCTTCTTTTCCTTGGATTGGATTTAAGATATGCAAATTTGGAGGATGTCTCTGACAAGGAACGGGCTGACACTTGGTGGCCACAAATGTTCTGTTATCCGGGACTCACTGCTGCAGGATGGGGAATTTACCATGGATCTTCGTACCAAGAGCACCGGGGGAGCCCCCACTTTCAACATCACTGTCACCATGACTGCCAAGACGCTCGTCCTGCTGATGGGCAAAGAAGGTGTCCACGGTGGTATGATCAACAAGAAATGCTATGAAATGGCCTCCCGCCTGCGGCGTTCCCAGTACTGACCTCGTCCGTCCCTTCCCCCCACCACTCCCCACGGCTTTTGCAGCCCTCTCCTTCCCAGACACACACATACATTATTTTTATTTTTTGGGCCATTACCCCACACCCCTTATTGCTGCCAAAACCACATGGGCTGGGGGCTGGGGCTTGATGGACAGACACCTCCCCCTACCCAAACCCGTCCTGTGTGTGGTTGGAAAACTTTTTTGTTTTTTGGTTTTTTTTTTTTCTCTGAATAAAAAAGATTCTACTAACAACAACAACAAAATACTAGCATAAAAGAACTAATCCAAGTTTTAGTAAAATTCTTGTCTTTGTACATTGAACTTCTTTTTTAGGCAAAGATCCGTACTGATGTGTTGTTAGGCTGGATGGTTATAAATTTTTGCATCTGCCTTATAATCCTCGTGTTTCTGTGATGTGATTCCTTGAGTACCCTTTGCTTTGGTCTTCAAATTGCCTTGGGGCCAGAATCAGCAATTTATCCTTTCCAAAAGAATTTATTCTATCCAAAAGAATCCTATCCTCTCCAACTTAATATCACTAAAGAAAGACTATTTCTGAGTCTTTTTCTTCTCTCTCCTCACTCTATTTTCCCTAGCAATTAGGCTATTTACTTAAAATTGCATTTTCCACTTAGCAAAAAACCACAACAAAAAATTCTGCCTAACCTGAGGTGACACATCATTCAGAGCAGTGTGACTACAGAAGAAGGCATATTGAAGGTTGCCATCACCATTTTATGTGAAGAGCAGTACCTTCAGGACAAAATTAATAAAAGCTCTACTGGAGACTATGTTCCACCAAAAACAAGGTAATAAACAAAAAAGAGAAAGTCTTGAGATTCAGGAGACATAATCTAAATCAGGAGATAGATGAAAGGAATTCCTAGGATAATTAGGAAGTGATACCTTAAGATATTAGTGGTGCAATTAATTTATACTCTACATAAAAGCAGAATGGAAGTTCTCAGGAGGGAAGACTCTAAAATTAAAACATTGAAGGGGAGATTTCTTTCTGGTGAAAAATTATTTTGACTCTTGGCATGTGTATGGACAATTAGCAATAAATATAAGGAAAAACTAAATAAATGAAAACAGACAGATATCTGGGATGCCAGGTGGCCTGGGAGGGGGATTTCTAATTATGGCAAAGTGAAAAGTATGGCAAGTCCTCTTGCCTCAAAGTAAACATAAAACTTGATAAATTTTTGAAAAAAAAAATTCAGGGCTCTAGAAATCAAAGGCAAATAACAAATTAAGAAGAATTTATTACTAAAAGATTTGCTGAACTTCAGATAAGAGCAGTGGAAATATTGCTATTCTTGGCTGTTCCCATTCAGTCCTTTAGCTCACATGGTGGGGCTAACCATAAACCAGCAGCTTTTTTTTTTTTGGACACTATTACACAATTATGCTAGTATTTTATTAATTCAAAAGCACTTTACAAGAAAATGTAAGTATGGTTTGCAATAGAAATGTTATACTGGGACTTGATACCAAACTCACAGATTTTAGCTTTGCAAGGAAAAACAGGCTTTCAGGTTAAACAATAATTTGTAACCAAAACTTTAATCCCAAGGATTCTTGCAAACATATTACAAATGACAGCAGGAAAAAAAAAATCTTGCACAGTAAGCCTCTTAACTCCTGCCCAGCTAAAGTGTGACATTTAATATTATGAAAACAAAACTGCGAAAATTGAACTAAGACTTTTTCCATAAAGCTGGGATATAGTATGTAGCTATAGTTGAACAAGCAGTCTTTAAAAGCTGCTGTGAAAACTAGCAGCTTTGCTCTTGAAGGGGCTCACATGATTCAGAGCAGAGGGCAAAAAAAATCCCACATTCAGCAGTATTGCCAGCAATCATAGCAATCTTAATAGGAAAAGAATAATGAAAGCATCAGCCCTGTGAATCAAGCCTGAGGTTGTAATCTTGTTTAGAGTGAGTTGCAGACCTGTAGATTCCAAAATAATTAAAAAACCATAGAAGAGCTAACTAGCAAAGGTCCTTGCATTTCACTGGCTGACTGGGAAGCCATGTATATATATGCTGAAAAGACCTGAAAGAACGTGACTGAGTAAGCAGGGTCAAAATGCCTGAAATTTGGATGTGCTCCCAATCAACAAACAGATCTATGAGCAGGATGTAAACCTTACTGACTCCAGGTATTTCAGTATAACATCTGGCCAATCATGGGCTGGCCACCAAGCTGTCCATACTATGTTGACCTCTGACCTAGTTTGACCAAGAAAAAAGAGAGAAGACACAAATTAGGGAATTAAAGAATGAAAGAAAGGACATCACTGCCAACTCTGAGAAATTAAAAGAGTTATAAGAAAATATTAATGATATTATGTCAAAAAATTAGAAAACTCATATGAAATGGATAATTTCCTACACAAACGACTGAACACGAACTACTGAAACTGACTTAGGAAGAAATAGAAAATCAGAATAGACCAATGAATAAAGAAATTGAATTAGTAATTAAAAATCCACAGGGGTGCCTGGGTGACTCCATCCGTTAAGCATCCCATTCTTGATTTAGGCTCAGGTCATGATCTCTGGGTAGTGAGAGTGAGCCCTGCCTTGGGCTCCGGGCTCAGGGGGAGTCTGCTTCTTTCCCTCTCTCTCTGCCACTAACCTCACTCACAATCTCTCTCTAAAATAAACAAATCTTAAAAAAAAAAAAATCCACCAAGAAAAGCCCAGGCTCAAATATCTTCACCATTCTGCAAACATTTAGGTAAGAAATAGGGGCACCTGGGTGGCTCAGTGGGTTAAGCATCTGACTCTTGATTTCGGCTCAGGTCATGCACAATCTCGGGGTTGTGAGATCAAGCCCTACGTTGGGCTCTGCGCTCAGCAAAGTGCCTGCTTGAGATTCTTTCCTTTCCTTCTGCCCCCCGCCCCCGCTCATGCTTGCTCTGCCTCTAAAATAAATAAACAGATCTTTAAGTGAGAAATAATACCAACTCTTCTCAAATTCTGTCAGAAAATAGAGGAAAAGGGATACTTCTCAATGCTATGAGGCTAGTATTATCCTTATATTAAAGCCACCTAAAGGTATCTTTAATTTAATCTCAAGAAGAGAAAACTACATATTAGTGTTTCTTTGACTATAGATGCAAAAAACCTCAAAAATTAGCAAATAAAATAAAATCTAGTAACATATAAAAAAGATACACAATGGCCAAGTGGGATTTATCACAGAAATGGAAGACTGTTCTAACGTCTGAAAACAAATCAATGTAATATACCATATTAATAAAAACAGATAAAACCACATGATTATCTCAAGAAACACAGAAACAACGTTTGAAAAAATCTAGCAATCATGAATGATAAAAACTTTCAGCAAATTGGGAATAGTAGGGAACTTTTCCAATGTGATAAAAGGCATCTGCAAAAATCTATAGCTAACATTTTACTTAATTGTGAAAGACTTAGTGTTTTGTCCCTAAGATCAGGAATAAGGCAAAGATGTTCACTTTCACCTGTGGTATTCAACATTGTACTGGAGACTCTAGCCAGTAAAATAAGAAAAGACAAAGAAATTAAAAGCATATGGATTAAAAAAGAAGTAAACTGCTTTTTAAGACAACATGACCCTGAATATAGAAACTCCCAATGAATATAAAAAACATACTGGAACTAATAAATGAGTTCAAGGTTACAAAATACAAGATAAGTATGTAAAAATAAATTATTTTGTATATTATAGCAATGATCAATTGGAAAATGAAATTTCATTCCTATTAGCATCAAAAAGAATAAAATACTGACAATAAAGACAATAAACATAACCAAAGTAGTACAAGTCTTGCTCACAGAAAACTATGAAACACTGCTGAAAGAAACTAAGATTAAGGGGTGCCTGGCGGGTTCAGTTGGTAGAGCATGCAACTCTTGATTGCAGGGTTGTGAGTTAAAGCCCTGTGTTAGATGTAGAGCTTACTTAAAAAAATTAAGATTGAAATAAATGGAGAGACATTTTATGTTCTAGATTGAAAACTCAATATTGTTAAAATGACAATTCTTTATAGATTTAATATAATCTCTATCAAAATCCCAGGAGACTTTTTTTGGTAGAAATTGATAAGCTACTCCTATAATTATATGGAAACACAAAGAACCTATACTAGCCAATGAAACTTTGAAAAAGAACAAATTTGGAGGACGTGGAATTCCCAATTATAAAACTTCCTATAAATCTATGGTAATCAAGACAGTGGAGTATTTGGGTAAGGATAAACATGTGGATCAATGAATTTGCTACCTGTCCTTTTACAAAAAAACTTGCAATTCTCTGATAGATCTGCTGAAGAACTTATATCTAGAATATATAAAGCACTTTTAAAACTCATTAATAAGGAGACAAACAATCCACTTAAAAAGAAGAGAAGGAATTCAAGTAGCGTTTAGATGCAGAGATTAGCCCTTGGATGACAGCACCAAATAGAGATTATAACCACAAGGAACTGAGTTTGGCCAATAGCCTGAGTGGGCTTGAAAGAGGATTCTTTCCCAAAGCATCCAGTAAAGAACATACCCTGCTGATATTGTAATTTCAGTCTTGTGAGACCTTAAGAAGAAGACCCAGCTGAACCCAAATGGACTTCTCACCTACAGAAACAGATAATAAATGCATATTATTTTAAGCAGCCGTATTTGTGGCAATTTGATGTAGCAGCAATAAAAATCTAATGCAGAGGGCAACAGATGTACATAGACATTTCATCAAAAAAAGATCACAGGCTCATAAACCCATGAAAAGATGCTCAATATAATTAGTTATCAGGGAAATGCAAATTAAAATGAGATACTGCTATATCTCCTGAAATGGCTTTAAAGAAAAGACTGACAATTTCAAGTGTAGGTGTTGACATGGAGTAACGGGAGCTCTCAGACATTGCTTGCGTGAATGTAAAATGAGACAGCTACTTTGGAAAACAGCTTAGCAGTTTCTTAAAATGTTAAAGGTATCTTACTATACATCTCAGCAATCTTACGCCTAGGTATTTATCCAAGGGAAATGAAAATATAAGTCTACACAAAGACTTGCACACTTATGTTCACAGCAGCATTATTTATAGTAGAAACAAAAAAAGTGGAAACAATCCAAATATCCATCAAGTGATGAGATTAACAGAGTATTCTATATCCATAAAATAGAATACTATTGATCAATAAAAAGAACAAACTAAAAATACATGCTACAACATAATGAATCTCAAAGTATTATGCTAAGTCAAAGAAGCCAGGCAGAAAGCACTACATATTGCATGATTCCGTTTAAATGAAGTTTCCAGAAAAAGGCAAATTTACAGAGACAGAAAACAGATGAGTGGTTGCCTGGGGCTGGGAGCAGAAGCAGGTGCTGACTGCAAACAGACGCAAAAGAGTTTTTGGGTTGATGGAAATGTTCCAAAGTGATAGCTGCACAACTCTGTCAATTTACTAAAATTCATGGAATTGTACATTGAATTGTAATGATGGGTGTATAAAATTTAAATTTAAAATTTATGGTGTATAAGTTGTACCTCAAATTTTAAAAATGGTAATAATTAACTTTGACAAAAATATAAGAAAGGAAATGTAATCATAGTACAATGCTCAGCTGTGAGTAATATTTGCATAGACATAACTGGATATTGATTTAATTCACAAAAGTGAATACAACTACATTTTAATCACAGAGCAGGGAAAGCAGAAGTATGGGAGTATAAGAAAGTAAAATATTCAACTACCATAACAGGAAGTAAGTAGATTATGTACAAAATTTATGTGTCTAAACATAGCAAAATGCACATATTATTTAAACGTATAAAGATAGGCAAGTGCCAACAAAAACGGCTTAAAGAGTCAGGTGATTGCCTCTGAAGTCATCAAGTAAGGAGTAGGAAAAAGCAGGTAAAGGAACTGATCATTTTTTTATTATAAGCCTTTCAGTACAATTTTCTTTTTTTTATTTTAAAGATTTTATTTTTTCATTTGAGAGAGAGACAGAGAGAGCACAAGCAGGGGGAGAGGCAGAGGGAGAGGGAGAAGCCAACTCCTGACATGACCTGAGCCCAAGGCAGATGCTTAACCATCTGAGCCACCGAGGCGCCCCGACAATTTTTAATAACATGTACATTTACTTATTAAATGAAAATCACATAGAATTTAAATCAAACACCAAGCGTTTTGTTTTTTCCTCTTCTATTTTCTATTTCTTTCATTTTCCCTCTTCTCTCTGGGAAATTTCCTGAATTTTTCCTATATTTTTTTTTCTAACAAGTCTATCAAGTTTTTTTTCTTAAATATGCTCTCATATTTAAAATTTCATGACCTTTTTTGTTCCTTGAATCTTCTTTATAGTGTTTTATTAACAACTGCTCTTCTCTATAATTATTGAGTTTTTCTCAAGCTTTCTTCTCCCTGCTGAATTTTTGCTTCCTCCGAGTGCTTTTTTTTTTTTTTTCTGTTTGCTTGATCTCAGTTATTCCTATTATGAAGTGTCCTTGGCTGTGTGGGAATCTTGGTAGACCACTTATGTTTAATAGTGTCAGACAAAGCTGAATTGCCAGAGAATGAACTACTGGTCTTCTTATTTATTTATTTATTTATTATTTTTTATGTTACTATGCTATATTAATCACCATACATTACATCATTAGTTTTTGATGTAGTGTTCCATGATTCATTGTTTGCGTATAATACCCAGTGCTCCATTCAGTACGTGCCCTCTTTAATACCCACCACCAGGCTAACCCATCCCCCCACCCCCTCCCCTCTAGAACCCTCAGTTTGTTTCTCAGAGTCCATAGTCTCTCATGGTTCGTCTCCCCCTTCGATTCCCCCCTTCATTTTTCCCTTCCTGCTATCTTCTTCTTCTTCTTTTTTTTTTAAACATATAATGTATTATTTGTTTCAGAGGTACAGGTCTGTGATTCAACAGTCTTACACAATTCACAGCACTCACCATAGCACATACCCTCCCCAATGTCTATCACTCAGCCATCCCATCCTTCCCACCCCCCACCACTCCAGCAACAAACTGAGGAACAGCTGGTCTTCTGTCTGGTGATTTAGGAGAATTTGCTCAGCTTCGCAGAGTAGAAGAGGGGATGTGGTCTCCAGCTGCTTCTTAAACTGCTCTTCACCAACTTTTTTTATGTTAGCAACCCATTTCTAAGTAGTTCCAATACCTGAGCCTTTGGAGGATTCTATGCATCTATTTAAGCTTTCCTCATTTGCCAGATTAGGATTCATCTTTTTCTAGTCCTCTAAGTTCCTCTATCTGCTTTCCCTTTTCCAGAATGTTGAAGTTGTATCCTCCAGTTCTGTCCCTACTTGGGGATTTATGTCTATAAAAGCAAAAATCCCTTTATTGCCATAATAATGGAAAGAAGCAAAATGAGAGAAATGTACTGGATCTGTCCCTACATAAGTAACGTAGATATTTTGATTGCAGTGTCATTTTTAATGTTGCATAAACAAAGAAACCACTATATTTTTAGTTTTTAAGAAAAATTTCTTAGTGATGTTTGGAATGGATATCCCTATGCTAGACCAGAGTACCCCAACTCTGAGGGAAGTCATGAGATAGAGAGAGGTTAAGTCTGAAGATGAGGGAGGTTTGGGATGGGGTGGGGTTGGTGTAGATGGTGAAGATGAGGTAGGTGTTAGGTAACATCCAGAGGAAAGATGCGTAGAACCTAGAATTATATGTCTTCTCTATCACAGGCTTTTTTTCAGAATCATTCTGAGAAAAATGTGCGCTCATTCTCTGAGAACTCGCTTGTATCCTACATGGTATGCATATCAAATCCTCTCATTTCTCTCTTAAAATAACATAGTCGCACTCATTTAATTTTAGATAATGCATGCATTTGTCAGCTTAATAATGATACATATTTTACCATTGAAAAATTTAAACAAACCCTCTGATTTTGATAGAATTCTTGATTATGATTCCCAAAGCAGACTTTGAGCAATTCAGGAATGCATTTCTTAATTTATCTCTATTGATGATATAAATAAGGAAATGTCCCCCAAATAGAAAGTATCTTCTTTTTGTCTTTAGTCAGGAGTGTTATCAATTTGTTACATATAGTTTTAATTTTGGTTTGGTATTTATTATAAAATGGATATAAGAAAAGTGATATTTATGTTATATTATGTGGTTTTATTCTCAGCTCCAGATTACATGGGATACTCTCAATATTTCTTTCCCTCAGTTCTTTTAGTATTCAATATTATACATACATTTAATTGGATACTTTAGGCTATTGTATAACAATGATTTAGGGGTTATTGACATATCCTCAGAGGCTAACTCAGTTATAACACTTAAAATTATTATTATTAGTTCTGAAATGAATATGTCCTTGGAAGAAATTCATGTAATATCAAAAATGAAAAACTAGAAGGTGAAAGTCTCCCTTGATTGGAATGGTTGAGTTATGTCTACTAAGCATCTTACTTGCAAAATAATAATATGCTAGTAACAAAGCAATGATTTTACATTCTGGCAGACTAATTTAGATATTAAAACAACCAGGACAATAGTCACATTGGCCATTATAATGGGAACAACAAGTCTTCCTCAAATTGCCCTGTCCTATTGATTCCTGTACTGTTGCATCCTGAGAGGAATGGTATCTGAATGCAAATGGAAAAAGAGAAGCTTTGGACATGGTGAAGGAGGAGAGAGATGCTACTGGATTAGAAGATAATTCCTTTGGGGATGAGAGGTGGGTTTCTGGTAAATGCAACCAGACACCTTTGAGTTGGGTGTGGTTATTGATGTGAGTCAAAGCATTTTCTACCTTCCAGGTACCCCTCCTTAATGTTCTGAACCACGACTAGAGTTTGGGCAACTCAGGAATGCATTCCTTAATATATCTTTATTGTTTATGGAGATAGTGGAAATTCCTCTGAAGTCTAAGATTTTTTTTTTTTCCTTCAGTCAGCATAGTTGCCAGTTTGGTCTACGGATTTTCATAAGTATTGTAATTAGAAGTCCGAAGAAGGTAAATTAGGTACTGCTTGCCTTGTTGCTATGATAACAAAGAAGGTCTTAAATATTTTATAAATCTTTGTCATGGAGGTTAAGACCAGAATTTAAATGGAAACTTGTAGGAATTTTATAAAGACAGGAGATTGAAACATACCATGCTTGTTTTGTTTCTACTCTCATTTATAGTCTGCAGCTTCCACATGCTAATTCATTATGGCATAGAAAACATGGTGGGGAAATCAGAGGGGGAGACGAACCATGAGAGACCATGGACTCTGACAAACAAACTGAGGGTTCTAGAGGGGAGGGGGTTGGGGGATGGGGCACATACTGCATGGAGCACTGGGTGTTATACGCAAACAATGAATCATGGAACACTACATCAAAAACTAATAATGTAATGTATGGTGATTAACATAACATAATAAAATAAAAAAAAAGAAAACATGGTGCTATGGTTTTCAAAGCAAGATTTTATAGGACTGTGCCTATTTCTATTTGGGAGAATAAGATGGTTCAAAGGAAAAAGCACTGGACTTGAATATAGAAGATATGAATTTGAGTCCTAGTCTGTTGGTTACTAGTTGTGTGCAACCAAGGCAAATTAGTTAAATTCAGAGCTTCAGTTTCCTAATTTGCAAAATGAGATTAGTAGTACCTACCTCCTGGAGTTGTTGTGAGATTTAGTAAGACACTATTTAGGAAAGTACAACATCAACTGATAATGGCAAACAAAGACAATGTGGTCCTTGCCCTCACAGAGCTGGCTATCAAGAGCCACAGTCAGTAATCAGATAATCAATATCACTAACGAATGTGAAATTGCATCTGTGATAGGTGCTATGAAGGAGAAACTCTTTTTCTCATACCCTGTATCCCATCTTCCAAAAAAAATCTATTGTCTCTGCTTTCAAAATGCAGGCCTTCCTCACTTTGTGGTTCTGAAAGACATGAATTTCTATTTCGAAGGTTTAGTTAATACCAGTTCTCCTACAGCATGGTTCAAATTTCAGTTAGTGCAGTATATAAACTATGAGTAATTACATAAAGTACAAACTTTACTACTAGGTTTTTTTTTTTTAAGATTTTATTTATTTATTTGACAGAGAGAGAGATAGTGAGAGCAGAAACACAGCAGGGGGAGTGGGAGAGGGAGAAGCAGTCTCCCCGCGCAGCAGGGAGCCCGATGTGGGGCTTGATCCCAGGACTCTGGGATCATGACCTGAGCTGGAAGGCAGATGCTTAATGAATGAGCCACCGAGGCACCCCTACTACTAGGTTTTCAGTCCACAAATCCCCACATAAATAACAGATGCTTATCATAATCTATGACCATCACGTCACCTCATTGAATGCCTGTAGGCAATTGGTCACTGCATATCTGTTATACAGTTCATGCACAGACAGCAAAGTGTGTAATTATGTCGCCTCTTTGTCTCTTAGTGATAAACCCATTTGACATTTTGCAAAAGTGGATAATTAAAAGACAGAATTGAGCCACAAAGATGAACATGTTGTAAAGAAGTGAAAAATGATAATGCTGGCAATGAAATTCAAATCCAATATAAATGGAGTTACAGAAGAAATACCTGTCTGTGGGAACTTTGGCATAGCCATATTTCAAGCAACTCTAGATTTCTAGCCAGCAGGACTTAGTTAAGGTACACTTATCAACATAACTGCAGAAGTGGTTGTGACAAAGAGGATGGAGATGTTCCAGAGGACATGATGTTGACAAATAAGTTCTCATTAAAGGAACTCTCAGTGGTATTTTAATACATTGAAAGTGCAAAGGATAAACTGTTGGAAGCTGATCCAGACTTAGTAAGTAGTAGTTCACCAAGGCAGAGATGTTTCTTCATTATTGTAAGTACTACAAGAGGAAAAAGTCAAATTTTGTTCAAGTTGCACTTGATACATTTTTTCCGAAGGAGTAAAACATGAAATCTCAATGTTTCTAATGTCTTAAATTACCGTGTTCTAAATAAGTAAGAGTTGTGCTATTTTTTCATTTACCCATATGTTTATAACTGACTGTAGAGCATTCTTAATGCTTTGAGAAAATTTTTTAAAGGTTGGAGAACAAACGTAATTCTTTCCACTGATTACTAAGATTGATTATTAAGATGAATGCTTTCAGTTTGCATGGACATATTTGCAGTTCTGCAGTCCATTCAAGGCAAAGACTGCCTGGATATAAAAAAATTCACCTATCACAACTCCTACCACTTTTACCTGAACCACCATCGTCTATTGCCTGTTCTTTTGTTTTTGTTTTCTCTGCTCCTGGCCTTGGTCTTCTGCAACTTATTCTCAGTACAGAACCAGAGAGATCCTGAATGGCATATGACATATCATTTTATGCTTCTGCTAATGGCTTCCCATATTACTCAGAGTGGAACCCACAGTCCTTACTTTTACAATGCCTCTTGTGATTTAAGTTCTTGGTACTTTTCTGGCCTCATTTTTTTGTTTTCTTCTTAGTTTCTCTCTGCTCTAGCCAAAGAAGGCAACTGCTATTTTTCAATTCATCAGGCATGCTTCTGCCTCAGGTTCTTTGCACTCTCTGTTCCCTCTCTGGAGTGCTCTTCTGCCCATAGGCTTTATTCAGAGGATCTTCTCTCCATGATTACTTCCCTGGGAACACTCTCCAAAATTCACCCCCCTCACCGAACATTTCTCATTTCATCTTTTCTTATATTATTATTTATTTTTTTACTTTAGCAAGCATCAGTAACACTATATATTTTACTTTTTAAATCTCATTTATTTTTTGTTATGCTTACTACAGTGCACAAAGAAAACGGAAATTTTACTCTCCACTTTATATCCTCAGTGCCCACAATAGTGTCTGACATGTGGTGGGTGGCTCAAAATATCTGGTAAATTAATGTTGAGTACATGATCGAGAGCCTACAGTTTTTAACATTTTACAGAAATAAAATTATTTCTGGATCATAAAGAATTACTTTATGTGATTTGACAAGTAAATGTATATTTTTTCTGCCTGATATTGAATTCTACCAGAAGATAAAAACAACTAAATATAGCTTTGCCTTCAATGACAAATATATTATCATTTAGTTTACTATTAATCTTCTGTATGTGTATGTTGATGACAGTTATACCTGAGTCCATTTACAAATCTGGCACCATACTTTTAATTAATTCTATTATTCCTTCGCTGTCTTCAGTGTCTTGGTTCACCAGATGGTGTAGGCTCTAGATCACAGTGTGTCATACTATGTAATGAGTGTGCCCTTAACAATATAAAATAGTGATTGTTTTTCAGTGGACTGAAAAAAATGGCTACATTTTGGTAGGTTGCAAAATATTCCATAACCACTTGGTGATGAACAAATAAATCTCCATTATCTACTCTTGCCCCAACATTTCCATCTTCAATAATTACTTCTGTAGCTCTCATTTGTTTTTTGACTCAGAGGTATTCAAACTCTAAGCATTTATTCCTTGAGATTTTATACATTATACATTAACATTTTACTTTGAAATAATTTCAGATTTCAGAGAAGTAAAAATAGTAAAAAGAATTCTTATATATCTACCACCCATGTTTTCTAAATGTTAACATATTACCATGTCTGCCTTATCATTCTTCCTGTCTATATATGTATATATACATACAAGTATTGTTATTGTTCCTAAATCATTTGAGAGGAAGTTGCAGACATATGCCCCTTTAGCCCTAAATATTTCAGTGTGTATTGCTAAAAACAAGGACATATTCTTAGAGAATCTCAGTATAAGATCAAAACCAGGGAATTTATGCATTTACTTTTAGACACAGCATTTCTAAAACTGTATGTATTGGTAACTGATACCATCCTGATTATTATGTCTATAATTTAATCTGCTTTCAAAGGAAGCACTATGTCACTGTTGCCTTTTGTTCTTATTTTATAAATTTTGCTTCAAATGATGTCAAAATGAAGCTTATTGCATCCTGACAATGGTTATATCACACTGTTTCTTCCTTGTGAATTTAAAGCAGCAGATCAAAAGTTATTCTGAGACCTCCCAGAAATAACACATCTGTCTCAGTTTTTAGTTACTATTTTTAGTCTGGTAAAATTAGAGAAGACCCTTGGGGTTCAGAGGTTTGTGATGAGCGATTTTGAATGTTCACAGAGCCGTTTCTCCCCACAAATTATGATGTGCTTTTGTTACTGTGAGATCACGGTACCACCCCCCCCCAAGCAATGTATCACATCAGCGCTTATAGTGTAACGAACACATGATGGTTTCTTTTCCTATTCTGCTCTTTTGATTTGTTCTTCGCATCCCAATGGCTGCTGAAAAATTTCCTACGAGTTTTTTGTGGGCAGGTCTCAGTTGGCACATTTGCTTACCAGAGCCCCCCAAATCACCTTTGCTGGTTAGTCATCTATTATTTATTCTTTACCTTCCTTTCTTTCTTCTGTTAGGACCTACGGGTGGTAACAAATTTCTTTTCTTTCTTTTTTCTTTTTTTGATTTTCCTTGCTGCTTTCCATTCTTTTTTATTTATTTTTTATTTTTTGTAGTTTTTAATTTTATTATGTTAAGTTAGTCACCATACAATACATCATTAGTTTTTGATGTAGTGATCCACGATCCATTGTTTTCGTATAACACCCAGTGCTCCATGCAGTATGTGCCCTCCTTAGTACCCAACACCGGGCTAACCAATTCCCCCTCCCCCCTCCCCTCTAAAACCCTGTTTGTTTCTCAGGTCCATAGTCTCTCATGGTTCATCTCTCCCTCCAATCCCCCCCCCCCAATTTTTCCCTTCCTTCTCCTAATGTCCTCCATGTTATTCCTTATGTTCCACAAATAAGTGAAACCATATGATAATTGACTTTCTCTGCTTGACTTATTTCGCTTAGCATAATCTCCTCCAGTCCCATCCATGTTGATGTAAAAGTTGGGTATTCATCTTTTCTGATGGCTGAGTAATATTCCATTGTATATATGGACCACATCTTCTTTATCCATTCATCTGTTGAAGGGCATCTCGGCTCTTTCCACAGTTTGGCTATTGCGGACATTGCTGCTATGAGCACTGGGGTGCATATGGCCCTTCTTTTCACTACATCTGTGTCTTTGGGGTAAATACCCAGTAGTGCAATTGCTGGGTCATAGGGTAGCTCTATTTTTAAATTTTTGAGGAACCTCCACACTGCTTTCCAAAGTGGCTGTACCAACTTGCATTCCCACCAACAGTGTAAGAGGGTTCCCCTTTCTCCACAACCTCTCCAACATTTGTTGTTTCTTTCCCTGTCCATTTTGGCCATTCTAACTGGTGTAAGGTGGTATCTCAGTGTGGTTTTGATTTGGATTTCCCTGATGGCTAATGATGATGAACATTTTTTCATGTGTCCGTTTGTATGTCTTCTTCAGAGAAGTGTCTGTTCATCTCTTCTGCCCACTTTTTGACTTGATTATTTGTTTTTTGGGTGTTGAGTTTGAGAAGTTCTTTATAGATTTTGGATACCAGCCCTTTATCTGTAGTGTCATTTGCAAATATCTTCTCCCATTCTGTGGGTTGCCTCTTTGTTTTGTTGACTGTTTCCTTTGCTGTGCAGAAGCTTTTTATCTTGATGAAGTCCCAAAAGTTCATTTTTGCTTTTGTTTCACTAGCTTTTGGAGATGTATCTTGAAAGAAGTTACTGTGGCCGATGTCAAAGAGGTTACTGCCTATGTTCTCCTCTAGGATTTTGATGGATTCCTGTCTCACATTGAGGTCTTTCATCCACTTTGAGTTTATCTTTGTGAATGGTGTTAGAGAATGGTTGAGTTTCATTCTTCTGCATGTGGCTGTCCAATTTTCCCAGCACCATTTATTGAAGAGACTGTCTTTTTTCCATTGCATGTTTTTTCCTGCTTTGTCAAAGATTATTTGACCATAGAGTTGAGGGTCCATATCTGGGTTCTCTATTCTGTTCCACTGGTCTGAATGTCTGTTTTTGTGCCAGTACCATGCTGTCTTGGTGATCACTGCTTTGTAATATAGCTTGAAATCGGGCAACGTGATGCCCCCAGCTTTGTTTTTCTTTTTCAACATCTCCTTGGCGATTCGGGGTCTTTTCTGATTCCATACAAATTTTAGGATTGTTTGTTCCAGCACTTTGAAAAATGTCATTGGAATTTTGATCGGGATGGCATTGAAGGTATAGATTGCTCTGGGTAGCATAGACATTTTAACAATGTTTATTCTTCCGATCCATGAGCATGGAATATTTTTCCATCTTTTTGTGTCTTCTTCAATTTCTTTCATGAGTGTTTTGTAGTTCCTAGAGTATAGATCCTTTACCTCTTTGGTTAGGTTTATTCCGAGGTATCTTATGGTTTTTGGTGCTATTGTAAATGGAATCGTTTCTTTAATTTCTCTTTCTACAGTTGCGTTGTTAGTGTATAAGAAAGCAAGTGATTTCTGTGCATTGATTTTGTATCCTGCCACATTACTGAATTGCTGGATGAGTTCTAGTAATTTGAGGGTGGAGTCTTTTGGGTTTTCCACATAAAGTATCATGTCGTCTGCTAAAAGAGAGAGTTTGACTTCTTTGCCAATTTGAATACCTTTTATTTCTTTTTGTTGTCTGATTGCTGTTGCTAGGACTTCTAGTACTATGTTGAACAACAGTGGTGAGAGTGGGCACCCTTGACGTGTTCCTGATCTTAAGGGAAAGGCTCTCAGCTTTTCCCCACTGAGGATGATATTCGCTGTGGGTTTTTCATAGATGGATTTTATGAGCTTGAGGAATGTTCCCTCTATCCCTATACTCTGGAGAGTTTTCATCAGGAAAGGATGTTGTATTTTGTCAAATGCTTTTTCTGCATCAATTGAGAGGACCATATGGTTCTTCTCCCTCCTCTTATTAATGTGTTCTATCACATTGATTGATTTGCGAATGTTGAACCACCCTTGCATCCCGGGGATAAATCCTACTTGGTCGTGGTGGATGATCCTTCTAATGTATTGTTGGATCCTATTAGCTAGGATTTTGTTGAGGATTTTGGAATCCATATTCATCAGGGATATCGGTCTGAAATTCTCCTTTTTGATGGGGTCTTTGCCTGGTTTGGGGATTAAGGTAATGCTGGCCTCATAGAATGTGTTTGGAAGTTTTCCTTCTGTTTCTATTTTTTGAAACAGCTTCAGTAGAATAGGTATTATTTCTTCTTTGAATGTTTGGTAGAATTCCCCAGGGAATCCATCAGGCCCTGGACTCTTGTTTTTTGGGAGGTTTTTGATCACTGCTTCAATCTCGTTACTGGTTATTGGCCTATTCAGGTGTTAATTTCTTCCTGTTTTAGTCTTGGCAGCTTATAGGTTTCCAGGAAGGCCTCCATTTCATCCAGATTGCTCAGTTTATTGGCATATAGTTGTTGATAATAATTTCTAATAATTGTTTCTATTTCCTTGGTGTTAGTCATGATCTCTCCCCTTTCATTCATAATTTTATTAATTTGGGTCCTTTCTCTCTTCTTTTGGATAAGTCTGGCCAGTGGTTATCAATCTTATTAATTCTTTCAAAGAATCAACTTCTAGTTCCATTGATCTGATCTACTGTGTTTCTGGTTTCTAATTCATTGATTTCTGCTCTAATTTTAATTATTTCTCTTCTAATGCATGGCTTAGGTGTCATTTGTTGCTTTTTCTCTAGTTCTTTAAGGTGTAGAGTTAGTTGGTGAATTTGGGATTTTTCTATTTTTTTGAGTGAGGCTTGGATGGCTATGTATTTCCCCCTTAGGACCGCCTTTGCAGTATCCCATAGGTCTTGGACCGATGTGTTTTCATTCTCATTGATTTCCATGAATTGTTTAAGTTCTTCTTTGATTTCTTGGTTGACCCAAACATTCTTGAGCAGAGTGGTCTTTAGCTTCCAAGTGTTTGAATTTCTGCCAAATTTTTTCTTGTGATTGAGTTCCAGTTTTAGAGCATTGTGGTCTGAGAATATGCAGGGAATAATCTCAATCTTTTGGTATCGGTTGAGACCTGATTTGTGACCCAGTATATGGTCTATTCTGGAGAAAGTTCCATGTGCGCTCGAGAAGAATGAGTATTCTGTTGTTTTAGGGTGGAATGTTCTGTAAATATCTATGAGTTCCATCTGGTCCAATGGATCATTCAAAGCTCTTGTTTCCTTGTTGATTTTCTGCTTAGATGATCTGTCCATTGCTGCGAGTAGAGTATTGAGGTCTCCTACAATTAACGTATTGTTATCAATATGACTCTTTATTTTGGTTAACAGTTGGCTTATGTAGATGGCTGCTCCCATGTTGGGGGCATAGATATTTACAATTGTTAGATCTTCTTGTTGGATAGACCCTTTAAGAATGATATAGTGTCCTTCTGTGTCTCTTATTACAAACTTTAGTTTAAAATCTAATTTGTCTGATATAAGAATTGCTACCCCAGCTTTCTTTTGAGGTCTGGTGGCATGGAAGATAGATCTTCATCCCCTCACTTTCAGTCTGGAAGTATCTTTAGGTTCAAAATGAGTCTCTTGTAGACAGCATATGGATGGGTCCTGTCTTTTTATCCAATCTGCAACCCTGTGCCGTTTTATGGGAGCATTTAGGCCATTCACGTTGAGAGTGATTATTGAAAGATATGAATTAATTGTCATCATGTTGCCTGTGAAGACGTTGTTTTTATAGATTGTCCCTGTAAATTTCTGTTGTAGATCACTCTTGGGGTCTTTCTCCTTTTATAGAACCCCCCTTAGTATTTCTTGCAGGGCCGGCTTAGTGGTCACATATTCTTTCAACTTCTGCCGGTCGTGGAAGCTCTGCATCTCTCCATCCATTCTAAATGAAAGCCTTGCCGGATAAAGTATTCTTGGCTGCATGTTCTTCTCATTTAGTACCCTGAATATGTCTTGCCAGGTCTTTCTGGCTTGCCAGGTCTCTGTGGATAGGTCTGACATTATTCTGATGTTCCTCCCTCTGTACATAAGGAATCTCTTCCCCCTAACTGCCCTTAAGATGGTTTCCTTGGTTCTAAGATTTGCAAGTTTTACTATTACATGCCGGGGTGTTGGCCTGTTTTCCTTGATCTTAGGAGGGGTCCTCTCTGCCTCTAGGACTCGAATGTTTGTTTCATTCCCCAGATTAGGGAAGTTCTCAGCTACGATTTGCTCAAATACATCTTCTAGCCCTCTCTCTCTCCACTCCCTCCGGGATTCCAATGATTCTGACATTGGAACGCCTCATGGTGTCACTTATTTCTCTGATTCTATTTTCATGGATCCTGAGTTGTTTTTCCCTGGCCTCCTCTTTTCCCTTTTTATCTATTATACTGTCTTCCAGATCGCTTATTCTCTCTTCTGTCTCAGTTACCCTAGCTGTTAGATTATCTAGATTGGATTGGATCTCATTGATAGCATTTTTAAGTTCTGCCAATTCCCCTTTTATTTCTGCCCTTAGAGACTCTATGTTGCCATTAATTGATTTCTCCATTCTAGCCATTGTCTTCACAATTGCTAGCCTGAATTCCATCTCCGACATCTTGGTTATGTCTGCATCCATTTGTAAATGTGCAGCATAAGTCATAATCTCTGAGTCTTTTCTATTTTGGGGGCTCCTCCTCCTAGTCATTCTGTTGATGGGTGTTTGAGGGAATGTATAGAGTCCAAATTATTGACCAGAACCCAAGCAAGATGCACCTGTTTTCTTGGGACCTTAGGGTTGCTGGCCTCTTGTTTCCCCAGCCTGTCTTCTGCGGGAGGGGCCTGCCGCGCTGTTACTCAGGCAACCCTGTTTGGGCGGAGTTGCCCTGCCCCCCTATGGCGGGGGATGGGCTCAGTGGGAATCAGTCTTTGGGCCTTTTGTTCTCTGGCGGCTTTCCCTGGTGGCTTTCCGCGTCTCTTCCGCGAATCAGAGCAGAAGAGACCGTTTCCAACTCTCTGCCTCGGAACAGAGAGATTGCAGTCTGTTCTTCAGTGAGCTCTCCAGGCCACACCGTCTCCGTTTCTGTCCGTGCTGCTATAAACTGCAGCGTCTTGGGTCGTGCGCCCCTCCGCAGCGCTCCCAGTCCTGCCTCCAGGTCGGGGCCCGTCTCTGCCCTTTGTGCTTCTAAAACCGCCAGCCGCTCCCAATTCCCGCGCGTGATTCCGCGGCTTGGGGTTTCCACCCCGGGGGTTGCAGTTCACTGGCGTGACCCCGGCGCACTGGGTTTCCGTCTTGGAGGCTGCAGTTCGTGTGCGCGTGACCGCCCCTCTTGTTTCTGTCCGGGGGGCTGCGGTTCGCGTGCAAGCGACCCTGTCGGTCTGGTTTTCCACCCGGGGCTGCCCTAAAGTCCTTTCCCGACGCTACTGGTCTGCGAGTCTGTGCCCCGTCCACAGTGCGCGAGGCTGTCGCTCACCGGCAGTGTAGGATCCCCATGGCCAGGCACCCTCCCGCCGCTGTTTATTCTCCGATATCTGCCCGCAGGATCACGGCTCTCTGTTTCCTACCTCAAAACCAACTGCCTGTGATATTCTGTTTGTAGAGATCCAGATCTTCTTACATCTCAGGCTGGTTTCGTGGGTGCTCAGAGTGGTCTGGTAGATATCCAGCTCAATTCTGGGGACCAGTTGAAATAGGGTCCCCTACTCCTCCACCATCTTTCCCCCCTGCCCTGGTAACAAATTTCTTGCCTCTAGTCCCATATTCCTGCATTATCCTTTGTGGCTCCTTTATATCCCATTCACATCTATGTAATCAATCCCTTTCTAAATAAATCCTCATCAAATTAAAATTATTTCAGTTTAAGTGTGCCATTTGTTTCTTGATAGGATCTTGGCTTATCCAATGCCCTAACTGTTAAAAAGCAAGTTTTCATTGGGTTTTCTAGTCCTTTCAGCCAAAATGATCCTAAGGTTATGATGTGTCTGTGTGTGTGTGTGTGCATAATCCACTTAGACACAAACCACATTTGTGAACATATATTTGTAATTATTCTGTATATTAAAGTTTCATAACATTTTGTGCATCACATAACCCTTTTATATGGTATTAGTCTTTGGAGCTCTCCTTTTTAAATTGAAATCTTTTGCATGGTGGCTGATTATAACATAATTAAGTTTTCCTCTTTGGAAACATTTAGGTTGTCCTAAATCTTCAAATTTCCACTATTATAAATAATGTTTGTAAAATTATCTTATGTATAAAGCTTTGGTGATAAATTCCCTGAAGTATAATTATTGAGTTAAAGTATATATTTACATTTATCAATATTTATTTTTATTTTATAGTTTATAAATATGTCATATTTATACTTACTATATTACAAAATTTCTTTCTAAAAGAATTAGAACATCTAGCCGTATGTGAAAATACCCATTTTGCTGCATCTTAGCAAGAATTGTGTTTTTTAGTTTTTTCACTTTTTGCTACTTTATCAGAAGAAAAATATCTAAATTATTATGAATGGAGTTTAATTTATTTTCATACAAACATTGTCATTTCTTCTCCATCAATTTTCTTCTTTGTATAGTTCAGGAATTCCTTTAATTCTCTATTTCATGCAACTAAGGAAAATGAAACCAGAGCTTTTAAAACTCTAGATTTTGGTTTTAAGTTAGTTGAGTTTTAATCAACTAGGAAGACATTGTTGACCCATAGATGCTATTTATAAAGTATTGTTATTTGGAAGCTACTTAATTTTATATTACTATAATCAAATGCTAGAATTTCTATCAACTAATTTAGCAGTTAGAGGTCAGGCACCAATATAGTTTCCTAATACAAAAAGAATTTCTTTCTTCTGGGAAGTGTGAGTGATTCTGGTGAGGAGTGGTATGAAGGTGTATCTGTTTGAGTTGTTGGTTTATGGCATTGAGAGTCATGGAGTTCTTCAAGGGGTGTCATTCATCAAGGTGCTGAAGGAAATGTCTAGTTGTGTTTCACCAGCCAATGCGATTAGGAGGGAGATGTTTTGTTCAAAAGAAATCATAGAAAAAACTAATTCTTGGGGGCACCTGAATGGCTCAGTTGGTTGAGCCTCTGGCACTTGGTTTCAGTTCCAGTCATAATCTCAGGGTCATGGGATTGGGCCCTGTGTGGGGCTCTGTGCTGGGCATGGAGTCTGCTTGAGATTCTCTCTCTCTCCTTCTGCTCCTTCCCCCAGTTTGTGTGCACTCTTTCTCTCTCTAAAAAACAAAAACAAAAACTAGTTCCTAAAGAAAAAAAAAGGAATGATCCACAGAACAATATCCTTAATTCTCCATAGATTTTTAAAATAGAGAAATAAAGTAGCTTTTGATATCAATTTTCAGTTTTATCTTCAATAGGAATCACAGTGTTCCTTTCCCTGAAGTTCCTGCCACTGTTTTTAGTATATCACAGTTTAAAAATTTTCCACCTCTCCTATTTAAGCTTTGGCCAAACTTATGAATCCGTCATTTTTTGCATTTTCGTTTCTCACTTTTATTCCTATCCTTTCTTCCACCTTGTTCCCTAACCCTGACATTCCTTTTCTTTTTCAAAGTAGATTTTTCTTTTTTGTGCAATTCTCTCCTTACATTCTCTTTATTCTATGAAGCTTTCGAAGCTTGTAGAAGATTCTTTCGCAGACATGAACTCTCTATACTCTTGAATTAGAATGAAAGGGCAAAGAAAAAATGAGGAACTATGAGACAGTTTTCCTAGCTGAGGGGTTTTCTTTGCTTTTCCCAGTTGTTTGAGTGAGTGCCAGGCTGAAGCCTCTGTAGGATGGGTAGAAGAATATCATGCAACCTATGCCAGTTTTGGAATCTAGGCCTGTGTTGAGCTTAGCAGCTTCTCGTTCCCCCAGGCTTATGAGACCACCTACAATCTCAGCCTGTGCAGGACTAGGAACCACTTTGTCCTGGCTTTCACTTGGACCCTTGGAACCAGCTAATTGCCCCAAATCTCTCTTTTCAACTGAGCTTAGCTGTGTGCTAAATGCCAGCTTCTCTGGTCATCTGTTCTTTCCGGTCCTCTCTCCCTATGCTCTGCATGTTCTTGCTGCCTATCCTGTTACTGCCCTTCTTCCCTACACTGTGCTTTCTGCCTAGGGAAGCCCCTGCTGCATAGTGAATGAGCTCTCCCCTTAGTCTGTAACTCTCCATGGATCTTGCCCATCTCCGTGACTGAACTAAAAGCAGGTCTTTTAGTTGGGTGAAGTTATCCAACAGGAAGCACACTTCCAGATCAGGTTTGAGACACCAGACCTCAGAGGGAAGGGACTTACGTCAGGTGGTCTGTAAAAACAGAGAAGACTAAGGTATGGAAAGAATGAATCAGGAGATGATTAAAAAAAAAAAAAAAAGTCTTTTCTGGGATGACCTGTTTAAGACAGAAACAAAACAAAACACCTTCCAGCTTAATCCATTTCTGAAAGTCAGGCCAGAGCTGACCCTTGGGTAAAACCAAGTTTAGGCCTCTTGCAGAACCTTTCCCCAACCAAGGGTGGTGGCCAAAAAAACCATGATACAGTTTTTAATGAATATTAAAGAGGCATAATTTCAAACTTAAAAATGACCTGAAAAATCCCACTTTCATTTTGCTGATAAAGGATATGCTGCGGAGAAGTGTGCTGCTCCTTTCACGAGCACTCCTCACATGATCGGAGGAACAACAGGGAGGAAAGCAGAAACAATTTCTAATTTCTTAGGCCTACTTACTTACGCTTTATTGTTAAAAAAAATCGCTCTACTTTAGAGGCTTACTCTCTTCAGATGCTGACCATCCACCTTACCAGTCACTGTCATTAACTTGTCCATATATCCACCTTCATTAACAACACTGGCCCCTGGCTCAGTCATTTCCTTCCCCCTAAATCTCATGTCCATTCTTGGTCTTTCATATCTACTTTGGAGGCCCTTCCAACCATGAGGAAATACACTGATGTGAGGCCGATATTCATCGATTGATTTTTTTTTTCTTAAAGCGGTGAGACAAAAGTTTTGAAATACTAAAAATGGTAGTCTGTATAATTGTTTAGAAATATTCAGGCCCTGTAGGAGAATAAAACACCCCACTTCTTTGAATTGAGGAGTAGTCAAGTAACTTTCTCTGGCCAGTGAAACACAAATGGACCAGTTGTGTTAATTTCATTCAAAAGCTCTAAGGGCCAAAGAACGGCTCATTACATTTTTCCTGCCTCTGAGGTTGCTGAGATACAATGTGCAATAGACTTGTTTTAAACTGTTGATAATTTCAACACAATTTAGCACGTACTGATGCGTATATCTTGAAACAGAGATTATCCTCTCCCCAACTAAAAAACATGTTTCATATATAAGGTTCTTTCTTTTCCATCCAAGATAATCTATGCTAGTGACTGTGTGTGTGTATGTGTATTGTATTTCCTAGTTTTTGAACATCAAATCACATTGAATTTCTCCAAGATAAAGGAGCCCATATAAACAGAGAGTTTTCCTTTTGTAGGTAAGTTTTTCTATTACCTGCCTCAAATGGGAACCTTATTGGAATAGAGATAATTGATGATTATGTCATCCAATTATGTCTTTCTTTTGTTATTTCAGGGACTGGGAAGGAGGTTTCCTCTAAAAAAATATTAAAGACATTTCTCTTTTCTTCCCTTGCTCCAACATGTGTACATCCCTTCTTGGGATGGAATGGTCAGAGCCATAGTCGAATACTTGATTTGGTAATTAAAGCACCAGCTCCAAGGTTCAGAAACAATCCTGATAATACTGATCAATTCCATATCTTCCTAAGAAAATGAAGAACTGTCATGTATCCAGTATCCAAAAAAACTCCTTGGCTTATAAATAAGATCATTTAAAGTCTTTCTGAATAAGAGCTAATATTTGGATTATAACACTAATTCTGACCTCTTCTTTAGTCTCCATTTCTTGTTTTCCTCATTCCAGAACTAGAATGATATTCTTATCCTTTTCTCCCCCCTTTGGTTGAAGCTCTTAAACATCACACCCTCTTTTTTCTTGAGGTATTATTCACTGTCTGCCTCCATGGTGTGCTGGAGCCGGCTCCCGCAGCCTCTTGAGAACAGATTGTCACGTTTCTTCCCAACTTCAGGTTCAGTGGCTTCACATTGAGTGCAGTGACTTCAGCCATGGTGGTTGATTTAGAGAGAAAATAAAACACACTGGCTTGCTATATTTAAAATTTCAACCCCATATATATATAACCATATGGATAATTTTCATCCAGGACTTGAACCTAAACCTCCTTCCCCTCTTCAGCGCCAGCCATCTCCCTGCATTCCATTTCCGCTGCTCATTCCCAAGGCCATATCCTCCTTGATGTAATTTGGAACTGATTCATCCCTGAAATATTAGACCAAATGCCCTACCCTGAGTTCATACTCCAAGATTCTCAACTCATTGTTCTCTTACTCTCATTGCACCAGTTTTTCCGAGCTCCAACCCATTTATTCTTCCTCTTCCACAAATATATCAGTCCTTTTCTGTCTATGCTTCTTTTTCTGACCACCCAAGTCCCCACAATCCAACACATCAATTATTATTTTTTTCTCCCTTAATCCCTTTAGTTCCCATATGGATCAATCAATCCCTGTAACCTGTGTGCTGCAGGCTGTTGTACGTAGATAGACTTTCAAGAAGCCACGGAGAAACAGTTCTGCATATTTGTGCTTTGTGACCCAGGGGTTGGCAAATGTTTTCTGTAAAGCGATATGTAGTAAATATTTTAGGCTTTGTGGGCTGCATACCGTCTCCTTTTATGTTGTTTTCTTTTTTGTGTGTGATACTTTACAAATGTAAAATTCTTAGCTGGGGAATTTATAAAAAAAGGCCAATGCCTGGAATTAAGAGCCGACGCCTGCTCTTACCTCAGACTGACCCACAGCAATGCGTGGCAATTCTTGTTGAAAGCCTCCATCTGCTTCCATTCTCCACAGCAGCTTCTCTTAATTTTGACCATCAGAAGGTTCCTACGCAACTCGCCCTCTGCTTCAGCTTCATAGCAGACCATACCTTACTATTCATAAGTAGGCCTCTGCCTAGCTGTTTTTCTCATCACCTTCTCACATACTTCTGTGGCTACTGCCATTTCAAATGAGTCGAGACCTTTTCATTTTGAAAGACCACCATGGGCCCCAAAGTTTCAAAATACCACTACAGCACATAATGTTCCCCCATAAAAATACAGTGAAGTGTACTCAAAAATATAAGTAGCTCTGCAAATCCATAATGAGGAATACTACATGATAGACACTTCACTGGCAAGGAGGTGTTCTCAAGCCCGCCAGCCATTCAGATACGGTCATACCTCAGCAACATTATAGACTATTACATGTCACCTTCATGGTTGCTTGGAAGAGCCAAAATTGTGAAGACTAAACTCCTGAGTGCCGGAGAGTTTCTGTATTAATAGTTCTGGAAAAGGTCTTTAGACTTTCTGTCACTTTATACTTTTTCACATGAGGTTCCCCCTGCCTAGAAGACTCTTCAGCTACCCTCACCCCCTCTTTACCTGGGTAGGCCCTACATCTGGGATAACTGGATCAAACTATAGAAACATTAAGACATCAAGATGCATATCCTTGAATTATTTGTCAGACATCTGTATCAATTTAAACTCCCTCTCACAGTGTGTGAAAATGTCCTTTCCACCAAATGGGGGACATACTTTTAATATTGTGTTTCAAAATGTGTTAATTGAGTTGTTTCAGGAGAATGGTTAAACTATATAACTGCATATATGTCTGATCACAATGCTTTATTCTGTGAATGTTTGGTACGCTATAATTATAGCACTAATGGCTCTCATAATTCTTTACCTTGGTTTATTCTATGGAATTATTTCAGCACTTTGGAAAAAATCATTCTGGGCTTGTTATAAAATTTGCTTTGCTAGCCATGCATGGCACCTGAAACTGTAGGTATTTAAGTGATTATTTCTTGGGATGTGCTCATCTGAGTGCAAATGAGTTTGGCTCTGAACAGATTTTAGCAGGCGTTTGACAGCTTGGATGACTGGCACATTGTCATCTTCATAACACACCTAAAATGTAGAGTGCCAAAAATCACAAACAGGTTGGGTGTAGTTAAGGATCTGAGACCTTGTCCGACTTAGTTAATCGTTTAAATCATAACAGCAGAAATATGCCAACTGTAATTAAAATTACAGCCTGTGATGTAAAATATGATTATTTTACCTGCAGATACATATTTTTATTTTAATATTCCATATTCATGTTAAAATGTGTCTTTGTAAGACTAGTGTGTGGTGTCAGATTGATGGTTGGTGGGACTGGAAACCTTCTTGGGCAAGAGGGGTAATTTTGGTATACTGATCAGCACTTTTTTACTCTGACCATTTTGAGTTTTTGTTGTTGTTCTAGGGCTATAACACTTGGGGAATTTTTATTGATGAGGAGCAAAATCCATTTTTGTTATATCAGATGTAGATAATAGACATTAATAAAACACAGCAAAGGGACCCTGGCAGAATCAGTGATTCATAACACATAAAACACTCTTTTCTGGAGGTGTTAGGGTTTAATAAAGAGGATTTTGAATCTGTGTGTGTGTGTGTGTGTATGTATTCATTAATATCCACAAGTTGTTGAAATACAAAAAGAGAACAAGGGCTTAAAAAGGTATAAGGCTCAATTTTTTTTTTAATTTGTTTTTCAGAAATTTCTATCATGTACAAAATATTCACTAGATGGTTTTATTCCTAGCACCGTAAGTCATCAATATATATCAAGTATGTTTTAAATTTCTTCTTAATTTTTTTTTTCCCCAGAGAGGTAATGTAGGAATTCTGATCAGTTGAAAACTGATAACACGGATATGACATATGCAAAGTATATAAAAAGAGAGATCAGTGAGGGAAGGAGAAATCAGAAGAATCTGCTATCCTGAGAAGCAAGGCTGAAAGTGTTAGCAAGAGAGAAGAAGGGAGGCAGTTTAGAGGAATGGAGTGAAGAGGGCGCTAGATTTTGTTATAAGCAAACAGTAGTAGTTCCCCCTTATCTGTGGTTTTGCTTTCGCAGTTTCAGTTACTCTAGTTAACCGCAGCGGGGAGGCAGATGATCCTCCTGATGAAGCATCAGAAGGCCAATCGTAGACTAAGGCTACGCTAGGCTACGTCTCAATGCCTACGTCATTTGCGTCCATCACACGTTTGATCATTTCGAATCCTCGTAAGAAGGGTGAGTACAGAATGAAATTTTGAGAGAGAGAGACCGCATTCACATAACTTTTATTATAGTATGTTGTTATAATTGTTTTATGTTATTATTAGTTACTGTTGTTAATCTTTTACCGTGCCTAATTTATAAATTAAACTTTATCAGGTATGTATGTAGAGTAGGTCTGTACCATCCCTGGTTTCAGGCATCCCCTGGGGGACTTGGAGTGTATCCCCTGGGAATAAAGGGGTACTGCTATAGAGATAGTTCTGGTATTAATACCTCGTTATCTTCTACCACAGTGAATTTTTAATTCCCTCATTTCCATTTTCCAGACTAGGAAATTGAGACGCAGAGACTTGTCCACTATCTCACAATGAGATGGGGTTGAAGCAAAGACCAGCAGGCAGATTTTTTTTTTTAATTCCAGTGTAATCAAGTGTTATATTAGTTTCAGGTGTATAGCATAGTGATTCAGCAATACTATACATTATTCAGTGTTCATCACAGTAAGTGTACTCTTAACCTCCTTCACCTATTTCAACCATCCTCCCACCCACCTGCCCTCTGGTATCAGTTTGTTCTCTCTAGTTAAGAGTCTGTTTTTTGGTTTGTCATTTGTTGTTGTTGTTGTTGTTCATTTGTTTCTTAAATTCCACATATGGAATTATGTTTTTTTCTAAGGTTTTGTTTTTTTCTCTGACTTATTTCACTTAGCATTAAACTCTCTAGATCCATGCATGTTGTTGCAGATACCAAGAGATCATTATTTTTCATGGCTGAGTAATATTCCAGAAAGCAGATATTTTTTTTTTTTTTTTTTTTTTTTGGTGTGTGTGTTTTCACTTCTGTGATCTCTCTTTGATGATAGAGAAAACATGTCCATCTGGTAGTTTGAATTATTTGAAATCTGGAATGCCTGTGACTGATGTTTCTTAAACATGCTATAATTTATACATTCAAAAGAGTTTTATTCTTTCCAAGTATCATGTTAAGCAATTATACATTAATTCCCAAACTGATTTATGATCTAGGTAGCCTTGGGAAACTTTCTTAATCTTAATAAACTTTCATTTTCTCATGTGTAAGATGAAGATAATATCAACCTTGCATGATTACTTAAAGGTTTGGAGAGGATATATATAAACACTATAGGCACAACAAGAAATAGTGGCTAGTGATAAAAACAAAACATAGCTTATATTCATTGATATATATTACTGTTTAGTGCTTTACATGAAACATCTCTTTTGATCACTTAGACTATTTTTATGAAGATTACCATTTAAAAATATGTATTAGTATTGCTCAAAGAATGTTCTAATTCATCTTCTGGAATGTTTACATTTGAGTAATCGGAAGAGCCAGGTTTCTGAACATAAAGCTCTGCTTCCCTGCTATATAGAGCCTTCTTTGTGTATGACCACTTTGTAGGCATCTCTGAACCACCATAGACCCTGCCCCTGATCATGACACTGTATTGTTTTATGTGGAGGTGACTAGATTCCTATTAGTCTGGTAACAAATCACAAACTTAAAGGTTTAAAATAACACAAATTTATTATCTTTCAGTTCTGTACATTAGAAGGCCTACATGTGTCTCACTGGGCTAGAATCAAAGGGTTGGCTGGGCTGTGTTCTTTCTGGAATCCCTAGGGGAGAATATATTTCTGTACCTTTTTCAGCTTCTAGAGGTTGCCCTGGCTTGTTGGCTCATGGCCCCATTCCTCCATCCTCAAAGCCTATAACATTAGGCCATACTTGCCTCATGCTGTTATCATGCTGGTTCTCCCTCTTCTGTGTCCCTCTTCCATTGGTAGGAACTCTGATTACATCAGACCCATTTAGATAATATGGGAAAGTCTCCTTATTTTAAGATCAGCTGATTACTGACCTTCATTAGATGTGCAACCTTAATTTTCCCTTGCCATGCAACATAATGTAGTCATGGGTTCTGGGGATTAAGATGCAGAAATCTTTGGGGGGCCGTTATTCTGCTCACCACAGGAGAGTGCATAAGAGGCAGTAGAAGCTGCTAGTTAGGAGCTTAATAATCTTACTTTATGTTCTCCATTGAAGAATCAGATAGCATTGACCTATCCTTCACTAGCCTTGTTTTGTTATCAGTGCTGCTTTGCAAATGGGAGCTTTCCTTTTGCCAGCAAAATTATTTTATATAACATTTGTGTGCAGCAACATCTTTAAGGTATGTTAATATTATAATCCCTAGTATATCTCAACAATTTACCCTCGAAGAGACAGTGTGATAGAGAAAAGGCATTCTTGGGAGGAAGTATGGGTACTGAGTATGGACCATACTTTTGCTGCATGCATCCTGATCCCCACTGTTGTGGCCAGGAGAACAGGGTAGGAGGCAGATGAATCTAGGTTTGAGTCTCAATGTCAGCTATGTGATTGGGAGCAAGTATTTAAATCTTATAAACTGTAGTTTGCTCATATATAAAATAAAAACTTTAGTGCTTATTTATAGGGTTATTGTTATGAAATGAAATAATGCATGCAAAGTATTTAACATAGTACCTGACTCAGAGGACCCCATTAATGCGGGTGACTTGTTATTTTCATCTTTGTGAAGTTTAGTTCCCTTATCTTCAAGAAAGGGTTGAACCAGATTCACCTAGGTCTAATAGTCTGTGGTTCTAGATATGGTTCTCTCTGTATGAAAGGATTAAACAAGTTAACTTTGTTTTGTTTTATTTTTGGAGAGTGAGGTATGTAGATTTTAATTAGGTACTAAATATCTCTTCTATAAAGGTTATACATCAATTTAGGTTTTTAATTTTTATTTTTGTTTGAGATGGATTGGATAGGGTATATGTTTTTAAGATATTATCCTTTTTGTTTTAGTTTGCATACTTAACAGCATATTTGGCCATAGTATTCTTTTTGATTAAAAAACATCTCTACTGGGATGCCTGGATGGCTCAGTCAGTTGAACATCCAACTCTTGATCTCAGCTCTGGTCTTGATCCCAGGGTCATGAGTTCAAGCCCCACGTTGGGCTGCACAATGGGCATGGAGCCTACTTAAAAAATAAAAACAAAAACAAAAAACAAATGAAAACAAAAACAGAAAAAAACAACTCCATTATTTCTGTAGCTATGTCCCTTTTCTTCACATTAAGTATTATTTATTTGCCTTTCCTCTTTGTTTTCTTTATCATTTTGGCTAGTGGTTTGTCTAATTACCCTTTTTGTTTGTTTTTAAACCAGCTTTTATTTTTACTGACTCTCTATTTTTGTTGTTTTTAAACATATCACTGGATTCTGCTTTTATTTTTATTATTTTATTTCTTATACTTTGTACTTTTTCTTATTCTTCTAATTTCTTTTTCTTTCCTTCTTTCTTTCTTTTTTTTATTATGTTCAATTAGCCAACATGTAGTACAGCATTAGTTTTTGATATAGTGTTCTTCTATTTCTTGAGATGGTTAGCTAGTCGTTGATTTTCACTCTTTTTTTTTTTTTTTTTTTAAGATTTTATTTATTTATTTGACAGAGAGAGAGAGACAGCAGGAGAGGGAACACAAGCAGGGGGGAGTGGGAGAGGGAGAAGCAGGCTTCCCACTGAGCAGGGAGCCCGATGTGGGGCTCGATCCCAGGACCCTGGGATCATGACTGGAGCCGAAATTAGCCACTTAACGACTGAGCCACCCAGGTGCCCTGATTTTCACTCTTTTTCTAAAAAAATATATGCAGTAAAGAATGTACATTTTCTTCTGACTATTGCTTTAGCTGCATCCCAGAAGTTTTGATATGTAGAATTTTTATTATTGTTTAATTATAAATATTTTAAAACTACCATTGTAAAAATTATAATCCATGTATCATTTAAATATGTTTTTAAAAATTTCTAAATATATGGGTTTATCTTTTTGTTTTTGACTACTAATATTGTATTTATTCAGTGATTGTGATCTGAATGACAGATATTCTTTGATATTTGTTGAAATTTGTCTTATTTTCTAGTAGAAAGTCAAATTTTGTAAATCTTCTATAGGGGCTTGAGAAAAATGTGCATTCTTAATTGGTGTATATGCAAAATTTGATACACCACATACTGATATTTTTGTCCTTGATTTATCAATTAGTAGGAAAAGGTTATTAAAATCTCTCACTATGGTGATATTATTAATTTATTTTTGCATCTCAATTAAGTTTTGCTTACTGTATCTTGAAGCTATTTTGTTAGGTAAATACAAATTTGTAAATTTTTTTGTCTTCTTGTAAAATTGTTAAATTATTAGTGCTCTCAATATATAATGACATTCTGTATTTCAAAATACCTTTTGGCCCTAAATTACATTTTTCTCTGCTATTAATACGGTGCCTGAAGTTTTTATTTGTTTGTTTTGGGGCCAGGCATCTTGTTTCTCCCTTTACTTTCAACCTTACTGTGTCTTTGTATTTTGGGTGTCCCTCTTTTAAATACGTGTAAGTGAATTTCTTTGTTTGGTCAACCTTTGAGGTTGTAACTGATCTGTTTTTATCTTCATTGAAAATCTTGTTTTGTAATTGAGATATAATTGACATATAAAATTATATTAGTTTCAGGTGTACAAGGTGATTTGATATTTATATATTGCAAATTGATCATCATGATAAGTCTAGTCAACATCCATCACTACACAGTTACACATTTTTTTTCATGTAATGAGAACTTTTAAGATCTATTCACTTAGTAACTTTCAAATATACACTACAGATTGTTAACTATAGTCACCATGCTGTATATTACAACCCTAGGACTTATTTATTTGATAATTGGAAGTTTGTACCTTTGACTGCCCTCACCCATTTTGCCCATCCACCTATCCCCACCTCTGGCAATCAGCAATCTGTTCTCTGAGTCTGTGAGTTTTGTTTTGTTTTGTTTTAGATTCCAGATATAAGTGAGATCACATTGTATCTGTCTTTCTGTCTGACTTATTTCACTTCACATAATGCCCTCACAGTCCATCCATGTTGTCACAAATGGCAAGATTTCTTTCTTTTTTTGTGGCTGAATAATATTCCACAGCATATGAAAATCTTCTTAACTGGAGAATTTGGTTCTTTTATATGTGCTTTTATTAATGGTGTTTGGGGATTTATTTCTTCTTTATCATTTTATACTTCTGCTTTCCTCTTTAACAGTTAGATTAGACCTTAAGTGTGGAAATTATGTACATAGAAAAGACTGTAGAAGCCAGTGGAGTGGATTGACAAGAATGAGGGTACAAGAGTTGAGAAGCAAGGGCAGAGCTTAGAGGAAGACTGAATAAGCTAGAGAAAGAGATAAATTCTGACCAGAAAGACAGGAAGAGGATCTGGAAAGACAATGTCTTAGGGTCCAGTAGCTGAAAAAGTCCAGGTAGGAGTGCATTGTCAATAATACCAGATGCTACAGATTCTATGAAAGGTGATTAAATTTGGTGGTTAGAAGATTGTTGTTTCTATGGAGTAGTAGAAACAAAAGTTTTGTGGGCACAGAAAAGGCCTGATAGAGAATATAATCTTAAAGTGGAAGATTTGTAAGGATAGGGACAACTTCAGGATGGGAGAAGATACCTATCAAGTTGTGGGAGCATTGATGCAACAGAACAGAGGTCACTGATGAATCAAAGTCTTCAAGATAATAAAAATCTCTGCACTTTCTTCTGATGCAGCTTTCTTTTCAAGAGTCCATGTAGAGACTGCACAGATTACATGCCTAATTATGAGTTGGGAGAAATGCAATATAAATGACGAGGGTGTCTCAATAGGCAGTGCTGATGAATCCATTAATTTGGGTATCATTGATCAAGCACTGTGAAGTTAATCCTGCAATGTGGGTTAGATCAGAGCATACATTAATAAACGCACTTGCGCTTGACCTATAAAATGAATTATCAACATGTCCCATAGGGCCATGAAACCGGTGAGCTCTCTGAAGAATCATCACTATCACTAAGCCATTTTAAAGGCCTGGGTTTAGATTTTCATTAGGAGAAATATCTCTGAATGTCTTTCCTAATGAAAACCAAGTGCCTAATTTTTGCTAAAACAGACTCAGGGCAATTACTAAAGTTTTTGCTCTTAGAGTGAAAATAAAGTAATTTTACTTTACCTGTACCTTTTGTCACCTTTCCTTTGGGAAGTGACTGCAATTACCAATTTATTTAACAAATGTTTATTGAACAGTGCTAACAGTGTGACACTCATCCTAGATGACACTAACTTATCACACAGATTAGAAGGAGCTATTTACATTTTATTTAGGAAAAGAATGCTTAACTAAGCTGTACTTTATCTAGGCATCTTAAATAAAACACTGTTTCTGGATAAAGAGTAGTTATCCATATTGCTGAGAGTTTTGACTGCTTAGGAAAAGCTCTGTTCATCTCCTCCTAGAACTCCGACAATAGGATATTGAGAAAAACACTGTTAAAAGGTGGCTAGATGCCTTTTGAGATGGCTACCTTCAAAAAAGAGGATTTTGCTTTCTGTAAGGAAAATCCTTTTCTAGGATCTTTGCTTATAAAAAGTGAGTGATTCCCCCTAACCCACCTAGATATTGGGGAAAGTGCTTTATTCACTTTACATAATAAAATAACAAGAATTTGGCAGTTGTCTCCTGGCAACTCAAGGAGTTGTATTAGAGCTTGAGCACTTATTCACTATTCAGAGAAGAGGAAAGAAGGCGTTAAAGAGTCTTACAGAAAGAGAACATGGCTGAGGGTCAGGGCTGAAGGGAGAAAGAGAGTTGGTCAGAGGTTACCTATGGCAGAATGGTTGAATGTATTTATGATATAAAGCATTCTACTTGAAGTTGGTTTTTAATGTGTGATGTAATCTATTTATTTTCCATAATCCTTAATAAAAGTCAGTTTTACACAGCAGCCCTTATTTAATGTTGCTTTTGGTAATGAAGGACTGGGAGCTCTCCCATGCTTGTGACAAAATGGGAATGAAGAAGATTTCACCTGAAGGTCAGAGGGCAAGGAGGGCAATTTCGATTTCAGGAGGAATAGGAATTGCATAGAGGAAGTCCCTTGGGAACACATGGAAGTATTGTGGAGGGACTAGTCTTCTCACAGAAAATGGAATGGTAGCAGAGTGATCTTATTTACAAAAACATGGTTCCTGGTTCCTGAATGCCAGAGAACTTGGGGATAGCTGGCTTACACTAGAAACGCTGATAGCAAAGTCAGCTGGTCATAAGAATTTGTTCACTCCAAGCAGCCCAGGAAAAAAACAGACCTTGAAACTTCTAGGATTTGAATTGGAAATAACAGATTTTTTCAAAAAGGTAAATGAAAACATTATATTTCAATGTAAATGCCATTCTAATATTAACATTTTCCTGTCTAGTTAGCACTTCTTTTTTCAAGCTACATTCAGCTGTAGGGAAACTTAATAGGTCAAATCATGTTCTATACAGTAAGAATAGTTTCATTCTTCTGAGAACTTTAGTAGTTTGTGGTCCAAATGAGGTCAAACTATATCTTAGCACTGCATTGCATTCTCAATAGCTTTTAGCAAAAGATTCTCATGCAGAATGTACACTCAGTCATTGGGGTAAACAGTTGCTGAACACATTAATAATAGCTTCCAATGTGAATTATTATCATTTTGATACTTTTCTTGGGCTAGTGTTTCTCATGATATAATAAGCCTTGCAGCCATATAAGAGAAAGTTAGGAAGTCATGATGTGTCAGATAAAACTTGGAAGGAGAACAGCAGAACAGTCAGGAGGGAACAGGCTTTGGAGTCAAAGTGGGTGGGTTGAAATTCTGGCTCTGTCTCTTACCTCCTGTGACTCTGGATGACTTACTCATTCTCCTTGCTCCTCAGTTTTGTTTTGTTTTATCTATATAAAGAGAGGATTAAATAAATTAACTGGCACCTGGTAAGTGCTTAATAAATGCTAGCTTCCATAGAAGGTGATTCTCGACGCTATCCAAACAAGTCATCCATCCATTTAACACCTGCAATATACCTAGCGTGTGCCAGGATCTGTTAGACTATGGAGATATGAAGAGGAAACACTAACCTCATTCTTATAAGGCTTCATAGGCTTTAGATTTTTGGGAGAGCCTAAGGCTAAGACTCTTTCTTCTGTGGCTTTATAACCAACAAGAAATAGGAAAGAATGAATTGGGATCCAAACTTTATCCTTGGAAGCTTAACATTTCCATAACACGGGGCCCCTGGTAGAGAGAAATGGGAAAATGGGGCATCTTAAATCCATCTATCATTCCTTTGTGGACTGAGCAGCAGAGGGAACCCTTCCTTCCCTGCTGAGAGGAAGACCCTGCCAAGGTGGGCTAGCTTCATGCAGGCAGGAAGTAGGTGAGGAAAAGATCTGTCCTGGTGAATGAACAAGACTAAGACAGAATAGAAGGGGCTGATTCAAAAGAACCTCACTCAAGTGTGGGTGGGTCTTGGCCTAATCCCACCATCATAATAAAAAATTTCTTTTGTAGCTTCATAAATGTGCATACGTGTGCAGTTTTAAATTCGAGAGAATGGATTTTGTATTAAAGGAATCTCCATTCATGTTTATTAATGGAGAGGTAGAGCAGGACTGGTGTTTGTTTCATTTATTTAGCACTTGTGACAAGATGGCTCTGGGCCTGGCTGGTGCGAGGGCATTGCTTTATTGATTAAATAATGTGATGAAAGGGAATGGTGCTTATGTGTTGAGAGAGTATTGCCAGAGACACTTGGCCAACAAAGTGCTGAAAGGAGAGCAGTGTGACACTTTCACTGTAAGTAATTAGCAGCCAGTTGGAACCAAAACACAGTATCCTGGGGAAAGTTCCGGTTAATGCTGCAGGTTTGCATTTTTGAAGGCATGCAGAATCATACATTTTGTTTCCCAACTGAGCTCATTTTTTGACTCTCAATAATAAAAAATAAACATCTGAAACTACAGTGATATAAAACAATATATTTGAAATGGCACAAAAGAAAACAGTCTACTTTTATAGAAAAGGGACACAGTTCTATTCTCAGGAATCATATATAAAACAGTAAAAAATTTCAAACAATGCATTTATTACATTACTTTATTGTAGTTCTAAAAAAAGTCTACAATTCTCAGAAATGTTATAGGGTCTATGTGAAGTGGATGTGTTTGTTCATGCATTTATGGGAGAAAATAGGACTGGACTACTCAAGAGTATAACCTGAAATTTGTCCATTGGCCTGTGGAATGATTTGAAGGATAGATATTTTGCCAAGAAAGATGGTGATGTGATCTCTGAGAACCCAAGGCATTAGTGGATTTACTTCAAGTGATGGCACTGGGATTTACTTTCTGCCTTATGTACATAGTCTAACCCTACTGGAAAGGAATGCATGGAGCATTTGTGGCTCCTTTTGACAAATTGACTTCTATCTCACCATTTCTATTCCATCAGCACTTCAGAGTATTCCTTCTAACTTTCTGTTCTTCGTCCTTTATCTTTTTTTTTTTTTTTTTTTAAATTCTCTGCTTGAATTCTTTATTTCCCTTCTCTTTCCCTCTCTCTCTCCCTTAGTAAATAGTTAAGGACTCTGGAGGCTGTCTTCCTGGTTTCAAATCCTGGTCCTTTGACATATTAGCTATGTGACCTTGGGAAAACCACTCATCTTTCTGTACCTCAGTATATTCATTTGTAAAATGGTGATAATAATAATATCCAACACATAGGATTATTCTAAGGATAAATGTTTAAAGTATTTAAAGTGCTTAAGTCATTCTTGACACATAATAAGTGCTATTATACTTCATATGTTTTTATACACTGATAAATACACTGGTTTGATTCCCATTGACTCAAAAAATATGTACTGGCTCCCTAAGACCTGCAAAATGATACAAGGGGTTCAAGGTGTTCTATTATTTGGCTACAAACTGTCTTTTAAAAGTTTTTCTTCATGTATGCTCTGCATACTCCATATTCTAGTCATTTACCACAGCCTGAATTTGCCATGCGTTTATTTTCCTACTTCTCCAAACTACTCACTCAGCCAGAAATGGCTCCATTTCTTCTTGTTTTCTGCCCCTCAGAAGCTGAACACCTATGTTTTTATTACTTACCTAAAGAGATTGAATACTACAGGTACATTAAAAGTTTCCTGTGTCGACTGTTCTCATTTAATATGATTGCGGGAAGCCAAATAATAGTTCCCCTCTCCCAAATGTCCACATCCTAATCCCTGGAGCTAGTGAATGTTACCTCACATTGCAAAGACTTTGCAGATGAGATTAGGGTCTTCAGATGGGGAGATTATTTGGATTATTCACATGGCCCCAAGTGCAGTCACAAGTGTCATTATAAAGCGAGGAAAAGGGGGATTTCACACAGAAGAGAAGCCACTGTGACTGTGGAGGCAGAGATTGGAGTGATGTAGTCACAGATCAAGGACTACCAGCAACTACCAGAAGTTGGAAGAGGCAAGGAGCAGATTCTCCCTTAGAGTCTCCAAAGGGAGTGTGGCCCTGTCTACACCTTGATTTTGGCTCTGTAAGACTCATTTTGGACTCTGGCCTCCAGAAGTATAAAAGCATGAATTTATGTTGTTGTTAGCCACTAGTTTGTGGTAATTTGTTACAGCATCCGTAGGAAACCAAGACAGTGGTATTGTGGTCTACTATTTTATTTCCAGCATTTTTCTTCATTTATTTTTAAAGTCATATAGAGTAAAATTCATTGTTTTTGGTGTACAGGTCTTTGAGTTTTGACAAATTAATAGATTAATGTAATCACTACCACAGTCAACATATAGAATAGTTGAGGAAGAAGAACAAAGCTGGAGACATCATACTTTCTGATTTCAAACTATATTGCAAAGCTATAGTAATCAAAATAGTATGATACTATCATGAAAACGGACACATAGAATAGAGAGCCCAGAAATAAACCCATGTGTATATGATCAATTAATTTATGATAAAGAAGCCAAGAATATATCATAGAATGTGAAAGAATGAAACTAGAGCCTTATCTTACACCATACAAAGTTCAACTAAATGGATTAAAGATTTGAGTGTAAAACCTTATATGAAACTCCTAGAAGAAAATGTAGGTGGTAGGATTTTTGATATCAGTGTTGGCAGTGATTTTTTTTTTTATCTGACACCAAAAACAAAGGCAACAAAAGCAAAAATAAACAAGTGCGACTACATCAAACTAAAAAGCTTCTACACAACAAAGAAACCATCAACAAAATGAAAAGGCAACCTATAGCATGGGAGAAAATATTTGCAAATTACATATCTGATAAGGGGTTAATATAAAAATATATAAAGAACGCACATAACTCAACTTCAAAAAAACAAATAAAAACAAACAAAAAAACCCCAAAACAAAATATGATTAAAATACATGCAGGGGTGACACCTGGGTGGTTCAGTTGGTTAAATGACTGCCTTCGGCTCGGGTCATGATCCTGGAGTCCCAGGATTGAGTCCTGCATCAGGTTCCCTGCTCAGCGGGGAGCCTGCTTCTCCTTCTGACCCTCTCCCTCTCGTGTTCTCTCTCTCTCTCTCTCTCATTCTCTCTCTCAGATAAATAAATAATACTAATAAATCTTTTAAAAAGTGTGCAGGGGAACTGAATGATCCTCATGTTATTGCATGTATCAATAGTTCATTCCTTTTTATCACTGAATAGTATTCTATTTTATAGATATACCACAGTTTATCCATTCCTTGACTGAGGAACATTTGAATTGTTTCCAGTTGTTAGTAATTATGGGTAAAGTTGCTATAAAGATTCATAAACATAAAAAAAAGATTCAAAAACAGGTTTTTGTCAGAACACTGGTTTTTATTTTACTTGGGTAAATATCTGTAAGTGGAATCGATGGGTTGTATGGTAAACATATGTTTAACTTTATAAGAAACTGCCAAACTGATTTCCAAGTGGTTGTACTATTTTGTGCTCACACCAGCAATGTGTTAGAGTTCTACTTGCTTTACATCCTTTCTAGTACTTGGCATTTGTCATTTAAAAACCTTTTTTAGGGGCATTTGGGTAGCTCATTCGGTTAAGCATCTGACCCTTGATTTCAGCTCAGGTCATGATCTCAGGGTTGTGAGATCAAGCCCTGCATCAGGCTCAGCACTGGGTATGGGGTCTGCTTCAGATTCTCTCTCTCCCTCTCCCTCTTCCCCTCCTCCCTGCTCATGTGCTCTTTCTCTTTCTCTCTCTCTCAAAAAATAAATAAAATAAAAATAAAAATCTTTTTATATTTTATATTTTAGCCATTGTATCTCATGGTTTTTTGTTTGCATTTCCCTAATGACTAAGTATGCTAAGCATATTTTTCATGTGCTTGTTTTCCATCCATATGTTTTATTTCATGAGGTATCTGTTTAAATATTTTATACAGTTTTAATTGGGTTATTTTTTAATTTTGAGTTTTGAGAGTCCTTTATATATTCTTACACAAGACCTTTGTCAAGTATGTGATTTGTAAGCATTTTCTCCTAGTTGGTTGTTTTCCCATTCACTTAATGGTGTCTTTTGTAGGAACAAGTTGTAATTTGGATGAAGTCCAGTTTATAATTTCTTTTTCTTTTCAGATCATGGTTTTGGTGTCAAGAACTCATTGCCTCATTCAAAGTCACAAAGATTTTCGGGGCGCCTGGGTGGCTCAGTCGTTAAGCGTCTGCCTTCGGCTCAGGTCATGATCCCAGGGTCCTGGGATCGAGCCCCGCGTCAGGCTCCCTGTTCGGCGGGAAGCCTGCTTCTCTCTTTCCCACTCCCCCTGCTTGTGTTCCCTCTCTCGCTGTGTCTTTCTCTGTCAAATAAATAAATAAAATCTTTAAAAAAAAAACAAAGTCACAAAGATTTTCTCTCACATTTTTCTCCTAAAATTTTTGTAGTTAATATTTCACATTTAAATTTATTATCCATTGAATTGTTTTTGGTATAAAGTGTGAAGTACATAATGAGGCTTTTTTTTTTTTCATTTAGATGCCCATTCGTTCTAATTGTTGAAAAGACTATTCTTTCTCCATTGAATAGTCTTTGTCAAAACTAATTTGGCCCCATTTGTGTGTGTCTATATCTGGATTCTTGGTTCTGTTCTGTGAATCCATATGTCTATCCTTTTGCCAATACTATGCTGTCTTGATTTCTGTAGGTTTATGGTAAGTAATGAAATCAAATTTTATTTGATTATTCTTCCACCTTTGTTCTTCTTTTTCCAAAGTGTTTTGACTATCCTAGCTCCTGTGCCTTTCCACATATATTTTAGTATTAGCTTGTTGGTATCTACAGAAAAGCCTGGTAGTTTTGACTTGGATTTCATTGAATCTATAGGTCAGTTCGGGAAGAGTTGACATTTTAACAGTATTAAGTCTTCCCCAACTTGTTTTTTTAACCTCCACAAATAAATCAGCATATAAATTTATTTTTATAGTCACTGGTTATTTAGATATTTCCATGTTTTTCTAATTTCTTTGTTCATCATTACCTCCTACAAACTGTGCTGTGCTTCTCCTTTCAGTTTCCTTGCTTCTGAAGTACCTTCTTCATTGTGACTGTTTGCAAGTAAAATGGGTAATTTTGGGAGAGGCAAATTCTTTTAGTATTTGTGTGAGATATTTTTATTTCATTCCCATTCTTACATAATAAATTAGCTAGGTATAGAATTGTAATTTTTCCCCTATGCATTGAAATACCACTTCAAAGTCATCCATTCTCTTATACTGTTTGTAAAAATGTTAGTAGTCTGATAGTTTTTTCTATATTTTTTTCTCTTTATTTTGGTGTTCTGCATTGTCATCATGACGTATTTAGACATAATTAAAAAATTTTTTTCTCCTGCTTAGTATTCATGATTCAGGAATTTGTGGATTCATGTCTTTAATCAATTCTGGGAAACTCTTGGTCATTATCTCTTCAGGAATGCCTCACTTTCTCCAAATTACTCTAGAAGAGCATGTGTGTGTGCATATACACACGTGCACTTGTAGTCTTCTCATATTTTCCATTTCTATACAGGATTTTCTGGGCAATTTCTTTAGACCTGTTCTTCAGTTTACTAATTCTTTTGTTATTTTGTCAGTTTTTAATCATATCTGTTGCTTTTAATTTTATTATAGTTTTCATTTCTAGAAGTATTATTTGGTTATTTTTAAAATCTAGTTGTTCATTTTTCTTGGTGTTTTGTTCTTATGGATTTTTATTCCTTCATTTTGTCTTTATCATTTTGCATTAATTTTTTGAAATATTTTTAGATAGCCATATTGTATACATTTTCTCTAGGTTCTTTTCCTGTTGCATATTCTGTCTGCTGACTCTCAGTCATATGGCTTTTTTGCAGATGAATTCTGCAATTGTTCTTTGGGAGGTAATAATTGGGAGACCTTTACAGTTGTTGGGGTATCATCTCTATAGGATCAATTTTTATATAATTTTCTAGTCTTTGGACATGAAATCTGTACAATGTAAAAGCCTGTGGTTTTGATTTCTCAGGGGAGTTGCCCCCCCAACATATCCTATGCTAGAGGATAGATTTTTTTTTTTTCTTTTCCATTATCCTTCCACCTGTCATTCCTCCCTGTAGCTCCACAGCACTGAGTCAGCTCCCCATGGTGAGTGCTCTTTGTTTATGGAACTAGGCATTTTCCTTTATTTTCTTATAAGCTCAAGTATTTATTTCAAACATTCTGTTGTTAAATGCTTATATCTTGTTAATTCTTCAGAAAGGTAAATATCACTGTTAGCAGGGTCTGCCACCTTGCTGTAAAAAATCCTGCAGATTATCCATTACTTGTCTACCGTACTCCACCACTTCTTCAACCTAAGTACCATTTCTTATGGATTTTCTTCCTTCCATAATACCTAGTATAGTATTTATGTGTAGTAGATGCCAAAAATTGCTTGTGGAAGGAATGCATAGAAGTGAAGTGTGTGTTTCAGGATTCTCTGGTAGAATGGAGAGTAAGTTATTTCTAGAAATGTGGTAGAAAATGGAAGAATAATTATATCACTTTGGCCAGATCAAATTCTGTTGGTCTCCCCAGATTCATTCTCCCTGCACTTTCTGCCCTATTCTGTGTCCTATGGAGACTAACCACTATGAATGAATCATCTAAGCTCCCTGGCTCTCTGACTTCCATTGGGGTTGGGTTAATGAGAAACACCAGTAGGACAAGAAAAGAATGAGTTAAAGTAGGGATTCTCAAACTTTAATATGCCTACAAATTACTTGGGAATCTTTCTTTTTTTTTTTTTTTAAGATTTTATTTATTTATTTGAGACAGAGAGAATGAGAGAGAGAGAGAGAGCACATGAGATGGGGGAGGGTCAGAGGGAGAAGCAGGCTCCCTGCCGAGCAGGGAACCCGATGCGGGACTCGATCCAGGGACTCCAGGTTCATGACCTGAGCCGAAGGCAGTCGCTTAACCAACTGAGCCACCCAGGCGCCCTTGGGAATCTTTCTGAAATGAAAATTCTAAATCACTGGGTCTGAGGTATAGTCCACAGTTCTGCATTTCTACCAAACTCCTGGGTGATTGCTATTGATGTTCTGAGGATCACTCTGTAAGTGTCAGGGGTTAGATAGAGTATTTTTCCCTTCCTTGCATGTCTACATTCCAGCACTGGCTGTGTCTATCCTTCTTTGACAATGGTTCTCTACTTTAGCTATATACCTTAGAATTATCTATGAGGTTTTTGAAAACCTGATGCCCTGGCTATATCCCAGATATATTACATCAGAATCTTTGGGGGTGGGACCCAGGTGTCAATAATTCTTAAACCTCCAGTGTATAGCCAGGGTTGAGAACAATGGATAGATCTTTGACTATAGGTTTTGTTGGTTTGCCTCCTTTCCATGGCTACAACTCTCCAAAAGCAATGATAACCCTGTTTCCTCCACTCTTTGCCCCTTCAGATCTATAAGTAGTAGTGGTTTCTGGTTGTTGCTAGTTCCAGAGTGTCTCAACCTCCTATTTAGGAGGTTAACCCTGCCCACATCTCTTTAAATAGTCCCTTTAATGAATTACAGTAGCCACCTCTTATCCGTGGTTTTGCTTTCTGTGGTTTCAGTTACCCATGGTCAACTACAGTCTGGAAGCAAACGATGATCCTTCTTCTGACATGTTGTCAAAAGATCAGTAGTAGCCTGATACTAGGTCACATTGCTTATGTCATTCACCTCACTTCATCCCATCACGTAGGCATTTTATTGTCTCATATCATCACAAGAAAAAGGGTGAGGATAGTAAAATAATACTTTGAGAGAGAAAGACAACATTCACATACTTTTATTATAGTATATTGTTATAATTGTTCTATTTTTTTTTTTTTTTACTGGTTATTGTTGTTAAACTCTTTTTTTTTAGATTTTATTTATTTGTCAGAGAGAGAGACAGAGAGAGCACAAGCAAGAGGAGTGGCAAGCAGAGGGAGAAGCAGGCTCCCGGCTGAGCAAGGAGCCCAATGCTGTACTTGATCCCAGGACCCTGGGATCATGACCTGAGCCGAAGGCAGAAACTTAACCAACTGAGTCACCCAGGTGTCCCTGTTGTTAAACTCTTATTGTACCTAATATATAAATTAAATTTTATCATAGTATATAATGGGTTTGGTACTATCCTTGGTTTCAGGCATCCACTGGAGGTCTTGGAACATATCTCAAGCATATGGGGACAGAGGACTATTCTGTCATTAAACTCCCAGCTCTTTCCTGCCAAAATTCTTGTTGATATTTTAAGATAAGAAATTCAATTTTTATTTTGTAGGTAATTGGGAAACCAATGTAATCTTAGGAAGAGTGTCAAGTTCAGAATTGTGCATTAGTTATTGCTTTCAAATGAAATTTTTCATTTCACATACTTTAAATTTAGGAGCATTGAATTTTACTTTAAGGTGCCAAGCTCAAACATTTTTTTATGTGTAACAGTTCTGCTAAAAGTATGACTTAAACCAACATTGACTTTTTGAAATTAGAGAAAAGGAGTAATATAACATTAATTCAGTTTCCTTTTTAAAAAAAGATTTTATTCATTTATTTGAGAGAGAGAAGGGGGAGGGGCAGAGGGAGAGAGAGTGAGAGAGAGAGAGAGAAACAGACTCCCCTTTGAGCATGGAGCCCTGATATGGGGCTCAATCTCACAACCCTGAGATCATGACCTGAGCTGAGATTAAGAGTTGGACGCTTAACTGACTGAGCCACCCAGATGCCCTACATTAATTCAGTTTCTAATTATTATTGTTCTTTAGCTGTGATGTATCCATAACTTAATCTGTAGGTCAGGTTGATTGATTTCTTCCTCATTAGGATTTTCTCGAACTTGCACCCTTACTGAAAAGCTGAGTCAGGTCACCATGCTATTGGTCTCTTGGTTTTCCTCGGAAGGTACTGGCAATTCCATTGCTTTGTGACTTACGGTATCATCACTTGAAATAGTGAGTTTGAATTTATTTTTTTTCTTCTTGAGTACTAATCATTTCCTTAAAGTTCACATTTCAAGAACTCCCTGGATATTCTGACTAAATTGCCATTTTAAGAGGCTCTCCATTTCAATTTCTCAATTCTCTACCAATAATCCTGCCTTTTAATCCTGGCAAAGGACTTTCCCTACAAAGACCGCTAAGCCATCATCATTCCACAGGAGGAAATTATTCTTTAATCTTCCCCTCAATTTCTTCTTGTAAATATTGAGCCTCTGGCACTCTATGCAGAGCATTGTTAGCCTTTTGTCTCTTCTTCCATATAAATGGGCTTTTGCAATCAGACTTGAGTATAATCTTGAATTGAACTCAAGTGAACAAATGATTTCCTCCCTGATGTTGTATTACAACTCTGTAGTGGGGGAGAATAAAGGTTTATAATTTGTTTTCACTACTGAGAACAGGGTAAGGGTTTGCTGCTACTAATCCTATTTCAGGGCCATGGCCCTATTTTTAAGATAGGTGTTAAAAAAACATCAACTTGAAAAAGTGGTTTTTGAATGAAGCAGTGTTTCATAGCTCCAGCTACAGATTTAGATGCTCTAGCTCAGCCCATTTGGGAATATTCTCTTCCTCACTGCAATTTCTTTCTTCTCTTTTCATAAGACTGGAGAGAAGAGGGAGGGTCAGAAGTTTGGCTAAAACATGATGACAAATAATCATGTTGCCAGGTGACTTCTCTTTCGTGTGATAGAATATACTGGTTTGAAAAAAATTTAGGACATGTTTGACTGGGGCCTTCAGAAAGAGAGTTGTGTGTAAGACACAATTGCCCAGGCGTTTTTGGAACCATTTATTCCTAAAGGATCTGCTTGCTGCTATGTAGATGCAATCTGAAAGATTGAAAAATTAAAACCATCAGTGTGCACTGTGAAAGAAAATGAGCTTCTTAGGCTTTAGTGGACTTTTAAATATGTGAATTTTTTTTGTAAGCTAATTCAAATGTTAATAAAAAAGATAAGAGATTTGACCTGAATGTCTTTATTCTTATAAACCAAATTCTGCACATTAGTTCAGAAATATTGAACCTTTAACCAATTATAAACACCCCTATTCTAATTATTTAGATTGAGGTACTTCTAAGGATTGCATCTAGGCATGTAGTTATTGAAATGAATGTTTTTGTAAGGTTTTTTTTTTTTTTTTTAATGTCTTCAGTTTTTTCTTTTATAAAACTTAGAAAGGTTTCAGGTGTTTTGGGATGTTCTTGTAGCTATTTATGGGCAATAGATGAATTGATTAGTAACAAGCTAATGGATCACCTGGTTGCCTAGTATGCTCTTCATATTCTGTGGTACAGGTATAGATTTCTAAGAGAATAATGGACATATACTCACACGAACCATCTCTGCTAAAGGAAAGCCTCAAATGCAGCACAAATCCTAAACAACCATTCATACAAATCCATTGGTTTTGGAATGATGTTTGCTTTCTTAATTACTTTTTCTAAAGATCAATATTAAAAGCAGTTTGCCAAGAAAAAGACTAGGGAATTATTTTAGAATGAAGGAGGGTGAGAGAAATGACAACCGAATGCAATGCATGATCCATGATATTTTGCGCCATGAAAACACTGTTGTGATACTCAATAAACTCTGAATGAAATCTATAAATTAGATAATAATATTGTACTCATGTTAATTTTCTGATTCTGGTAATTGTATATAGTTTTGTAAGAGGATGTCCTTCTTTATTAGGAATACACACAGTATTTAGGGCTAAAGGAGGATCACATCTGTAACTTATTCTCAAAATGATTGAGAAAACATGTTTGTATGCCTACACACATCACATATATGTACGTGTAAGGCATATACATATGAGTGTATGCCCACACTTGTGTTTACATGCACAGAAAACAGATAAAGCACATGTGGTAAAATACTAACATTTGGGGAATGTGGATGAAGTCTATACAGGAATTGTTTTTTAATTAATTAATTTTTTATACAGGAATTATTTGAGCCATTCTTGCAACTCTTTTCTGTGAGTCTGAAATTATGTCAAAATTAAAAATTAAAAGAAAAGAATAAAAACCACTTTGCATGTTTTTGACAAGGGAACAGTTGCTCAGAAGCAATAAGATAAGAAGAAAAAAAACCCCAATCGTTTATAGGAGATTGTAGGTCCTATTAAAACTTAGTAAACACTATTAGTCTATGTATTTTCATATGGATATTCTTCAAAACCACAACTAAATTTTCATTCAGGAAATTATATTCAATGAATTAGAACAAATCCAACCAGAAAGTAGGAAGTAGTCATTTCTGTAACATTTCACCTTGTAGTTGTCAAATGCCAGGATACCTTCAGTGTATTAAATATGATGGTATACGTTTATTTTCATGAGCACTGATACTTTTCAGATGTTTGTTTTATTAGCCTACCTACTTTTCTTCTTTTTGGTAGTGAAAACACTGGGTCCTGTTAATTTCAGAGTAAGTAAGAAATACATAGTGGATTCTTTATAGATATGTTTCCTTCTTGTTAGATTTGCTAATTCTTATGAAACATTAAATGTATTAAATGATTGGGAATAGTTCTACTTTCTATTCTATTTCACCAAATCTTTTCTTCAAAACATTTTTACCCCTTTGCCTCAGACACTTCTTATTCAGTATATATTTTCTCACAAGACTACCTTCCTTATCCACAGACCCAAGTGTTCCAGGGCAGGCAACCTCATCCCTACTTCCAGAGGAGTGGTTTTCCTAATCCCATCATGGTGATCCCATTTTCCTTGCCAGTGACTGGGTTTAGGAATTAACATGGAGCTCATTTGTAGCCAAAGAAAAATGCTGATTAGGATTTAAGGGGCATTTAATTTACTCCTGAGAAAGAGAGATTTTGCTTCTTTACTGTGGAGTCTGGGTATGAAACCTGGAAGTGCAAAGCTGGTGAAGGATAGGGCTATGGAAAGACTGAACGACTCTAGGTACTTGATGACACCTATGAGCTGCTGAATCAGTCAGTCCTGGAACTAAAATTGCCTAATGATTCTGAATCTGTGTTACTTGAAGGCAAATATATGCTAACCTATTATTATATATCCTGGAAGTTTATTACAATTTTTTTTTAATTCCATGATTTATTATTCAAAAGCCAGTTCATTCATCAAACCAACCAGATGATATATAGGCTTTTTTATTTCACTTAAACAAACCATAGAAATGCAGTTTCCTTGAGTCATAGTCACCATTTCATTCACCTTCTGAGATTTATAATAACATTTTAGAAAGGGAGACTTGTGATAAAGAAGATGAAGGAATTCTGGCTCAAAGTGGAGGTGATGATATTTGCCTACTTCATAAATGATAGTGAGGATTAAATGTGTTACCATATTTAAAGCTCATAGAACAGGGGCTGGCAGGAGGTGAGTTCACAGTGATCGTTAACAATAGCAATAATAATAATAATAATTATTCCTTTTTATGGCATTTATTGCTAACAAACTTACCATCTCAATTTTAAATTGTTTTTATTCTAAATAACAGATTCTTTGAGAAGCAAATGACCACTACCAATGAATTCAATTTCATAAGAGTTTTAGGGACTAAATAACTCTCTGTTCTTAGATGAAAAACTTGAAAACTTCAATCTTATAGACAGAACTTTCCACCTACAAGTACACTTTTGGTCACTATACTGATACCAAGTCCAACATAATAAAATTTAAAATTTTGAAGGGCAGCATGATGCAGTGTGGCATTTATCAAATTCTGGTTGGGCTACAGTACAAGGTTGTGAGATTGATTTAGTGGAATTGCAACCAGAATTTTAAAGAATTGAACTATAATCAAATAGGATGACTAAAATCAGAGTAAACTGCATGTATAAAGGTAAGTTTTATTTCATGAAACTGTTTCAGTAGCATATGTGTGTATGTTGGGTTATATTATAGAATATATTTCTCACTGTGAGTTTTGGTCATTGGTATGGCAGAAAAACACGGGCTCTGTAGCAAGACAGATTTGGCTTCAAATATCTAACCTATTGGCTCTTATATGGAAAAAAGCATGGAACCATGCCTACAACGTAACAGGAACTCAAAGCAACGTCCCTTCTTTCTTGCCTCTGTCCACAGGCTTCCTCCTCCTCTTCCCCAGGTAGACTTAAGCTTATGACACCGTAGAGTAAAGCAGCACAGACATTAGCAAAGTGTCTTCAAACAAACGGATATCACTGTTTTATGTATTATATATTCATCCAAGCTTGAAACACCAGGAGCACATTGAGTGATATGAGTCCTGAAACAGAGACGATCGATTATATTTAAACCACAACAAATAGTTTCCTCATGTGTTCCTCACAGCTAAGAAATCACTCTGGTCTATTCTTAAAATATCAGATATTTGGCTAGAACTATTGATTGTTTTCAGTTTGGTTACCTCAGCAGAATGACACACTCTCCATTAAAAAGGGAAGTGTGAGGACAGAGGGCCACTCTGGCACACTGAGCACCTGGACTGACTGAGTACCCAGATGCCACCAGACCAGGTGTGCCAAGGCCATAGGCTCCTATCAGAGGTGAAGGAGGGGGAGTGAGAGGATGCATGCATTATCTCATGATGACCATCACTATTCCACAGAGCCCACATTATCACAGGAGCAGATCCTTTGTTTTATTTTCTCCACGTCCCATGCTTTTATTTGGTATTACTCACCTTAACTCCTTATTTACTGTGTGGTATGCTCCTGTGAATTCAGGGAGAAGAAAAACAAACAAACAAACAAACAAACAAACAAACAAACATATTTGGTTTTGCTGACAGTATTGAACAAAACAAGGGACTGATTCTCCTCTTGCCCTTCCTCCTCTCTTCCTTCCTTTCTTTTCCTCTTCCTCCTCCTCCCTCTCCTCTTTCCTTTTCTTCTTCTTTAATAAAACATCTATCTTGGTGCATGAACTTAGTGAAACTGCTGAGTTAGTCAAGGCAGTAAATCGAACGGGTCCCTTTTACCTCTAGAAAATACGAAAGCATCCTTCTGCCATTGAGCTGGCACCCTTGGCGGGATCAAGTGGTACTGTTAACAGGAAGGCAGGAAAGTACATTATCACTTCAGGGCTGTCATTACCAGAGGGTTTCACTGTGAACTACAGCATTCAGAGAAAGCAGGCAGGAGGGAAAAGGGGAGGCCAGATGAGCAGAAAGGGAAGGAAATAAAAAGCAAGATTTTGTTTGTTTGTTTATGAGGCTGACCAGAATGATGATGATATTGATAGTAGAGGAATTCAACTCAAATGCAAAACATCATACTACTTTTATTTAAAAGGTGATTAAGACAGCCACCTTCTTCTTTTATCCACACTGTTTCTCTGTTGCTAAAGGTGAATTGTTCCGCAATAAAATTAGGCTTTTAGGCTCAGCCACACCCATGGCTTCAGCTGATCAATCCATGTGCATCTTAAACCTGTCAAGACAAGATCTTCTATTTAGTTATAAACCTCAAGATGTGTATTTTAGTACCAGAGAAATCCCAAAGAGATCGGTTCATTTTATTTTTTCTTGCTGCTTGTAGAAAAAAAAAACACAGTTTAAGATTTTTTTTTCTCTTTGGTATAAATTTTAAAATTTATTTAAATAAATCACTTATGTAATATCTCAAATTATAGCAATAAAATGGCCAAAGATATGAGAGTGCTTTAGATTTTTTAACTTAGTTCATAATACAGTTTCTAAGTGCTGTATCTAAGTAATGTTATCACCATCTTATAACAGGGAAATTTTGCTGAAGGCAAAGGAGAAAAGTTCAGCATCTTGGGTTTTGCTTCCTTCATTCCTTTATACCCAGGTTGCTTAGCACAGACACTGAGCTCTTACCCGAGAGCAATTATAATCATTTTTGTCTGTTTCTTCGAAGTCTGTTTTCTGTCTGGATTCTGTTGTGCAGCATATCAGATAAGCAGATCCCTAATGAGTTCAAAGTCAGCTAGTTAGTTCCTGGATGTGTAGCAGGCCCTGTTAATCCAGTTATGTGTAGCAGGTTACTCATTTTTCCTATATCTACCATCCTCCTGCCTGCACTAAGGTTTCTAATTTTATTGCAGAACAATTCACCTTTAGCAACAGAGAAATTATCTTTTTTTTTTTTTTTAAAGCAACAGTGGTAAGCAAGGTGTTGTAGAAAAAGCAAACAGTATGGAATAGCTATTATTATATGGAAGAGCTACTATTCCCTACAGGACCATCTGTTTTCCCCACAAAAAAATACAGTGCTTCCCTGAGTTATTTTTTAAAGGGCTTAAGCAGTCATTCAGATAATCAGACTTCATTGCTGTGAAATTTCATCAAAGTGTACTCAATCCTTGAACTCATATCTGGGTCCATTTTGCCAATCAGATAAAACTTCCCAGGCTTTTTCCTAGAGGCACGAGGGTTAACTTGATCTTATTGCATTGCAAAAGATTTTGTGCTACAAACTATTTTTCATAAAAGCTATTTGTTGTGTTAGGAGAACTCCAGACAGGCTCCTTGTTAGAATACATTTGGCCGGAGGGGGGCGGGGGGGCGGGGTGTGACTTGCTGTGCCTTGTCACTTAGGGTGAAATGAAAATTCTTAGAAATTCTTACAAGTTACCAGCAGAAGAAATGAAGAGACAAAAATGATATAGGGGAAATTAGCATCTTAGTAAATAAAAATGTTATTTTTCTTGAACAGATCAACAATTATTTAAAAGGAAAAAAGAAAACAGCCCTAGGAAATCCCTGATTTGGAAGCACTGAATTCATTTGTCTTACGACTGTCCCTTTCCTTTCCTTTCCTTTCCTTTCCTTTCCTTTCCTTTCCTTT